>NC_138317.1:42857500-42890000 GCF_965601325.2 Salmo salar
GGAGAGGAGAGGAGAGGAGAGGAGAGGAGAGGAGAGGAGAGGAGAGGAGAGGAGAGGGAGAATGACGGTAAGGCTGGATAAGATGCTACAGCCCAGAAATGCAGTTAAGCTCTGGCTGCATGTGGCTGACAGAGAGGGGCAGATTTTCTGGAGAAAGAGGAAGGGAGACAGTGTGATGTTGTGGAGGTATGGAGAATGAGAGGAAGAATTCTGGAGGAAATGGAGGCTAAGCAGGAGGATGGAGAGAGAGAAAAAGCCGTTACATGGTTGGATGGAGAGAGAGAGAGAGAGAGAGAGAGAGAGAGACACGGTACAAGGTTGGATGGATAGAGAAAAAGAGAGGTTACAGGGTTAGATGGAGAAAGAGAAAGCAAGAGAAAGAGGGTAAGAGAGGTTACAGGGATGGATGCCGTATGCAGGGATTGTTTAAGGGAAAGGGGGATACCTAGTCAGATGTACAACTGAATGCATTCAACCAAAATGTGCCTATTACAATTAACCCAGCCCCTCTGAATCAGAGAGGTGCAGGGGGTTGCCTTAATCGACGTCCACGGGGTAGTTGTTTTTGGGGGTTAACTGCCTTGCTCAAGGGCAGAAACGCAGATTTTTTCCCCCAGCTTGCTCAGGGATTCAAACCGGAGACCTTTCGGTTACTGACCCAACGCTTTTAACCGCTAGTGTGTGCACTGCTGTCCTATGGATGTGAAGGTGTAGTGGTAGCATCTCTTATGTCAGTCAACTAGGACACACACACACACACACACACACACACACACACACACACACACACACTGACACACACTGACACACACACCTCAGCATGGTCAGTCTGCACTATCAGCTGACTCTCTCTGCATGTCTCCCATCTACCTTTTTCCCCCTCTACTGTGGCTAACACTGTCTGCCCTGCTGCTATGCAAACACACACATTCACGTGAAATGCAAACACACTGCCAAAAAAACTATAGTACTAGATCACAGTGCAGAAAGGGTGTATTGTGGGTAGTTTAGGGAGGAGAGACAGAGAGGGAGGAAAAAAATGAATGAAAGGATGAATAACCCTGTTATGTATGGGACATTTTGGAAGGATATACGGAGAGCGACAGACAGACAGACAGACAGACAGACAGACAGACATCCTATATGTGTAATTATCTCTGTAATTCAGTATTAAATTGATCATCATCAACCATCCTGTAGCGCAGTTGGTAGAACATAGTGCTTGCAACACCGGGATAGTGGGTTCGATTCCCAGAACCACCCATACATGAAATGTATTCATGCATGACTAAATTACTTTGGATAAAAGCATCTGATAACGGTAAAATAGAATGGGTATTTTTCCCATTTCCGGAGCGAGTGTGGATATGAAGCGTCCATGTTGAGCGTAAAAGTGATGATTTGTTACAGGTCCCATTCACTAGATTTATAGTTATTTGGCAACTTTAGTTGTGAATGATACAAACCTTACAATGTCTTAGAAATCAGAACATATACGGGCTTCATGATGCGACAATAGACTATCGATGATTTGAGAAAGTAGAGAAAAAAGGAAATCTTGGCTCAGGTTGCACACCCCGTTCTCTCATCAAATGATCCTATTTCCACCCGTCAGACTCCAATTAATCTTGTCTTTACTAATATGTATCATTGGTTTTGATTTAGAACGGCCCCGTTATTAAATGGACAGGATCAGGTGCGGGGGGAAAAAAGACATGTGATCTTTATGCGCTCCAATAGCGAATGGAGGCCGCACGCTTTCCCACCGGTCCGCTTTTCAATGATGCCTGGTAGGCTACGTCGTTTTTATAGCGGGAGCTGTGCTTAATATGAGAACGTTTATTCCACTGCACGCATCAACCACTGTTTGAGGAGCTTGTTCTCACTGAGCTACAGGTGATATTCCGCCCAAACTCCGCTCTCCAGCCCTGTTCCTGCAGCGACCCAGTACTCCGTATGGGCTCTCCAACCCTGTTCCTACAGCTATCCAGTACTCTGTATGGTCTCTCCAGCCCTGTTCCTGCAGCTACCCAGTACTCCGTATGGGCTCTCCAACCCTGTTCCTACAGCTATCCAGTACTCTGTATGGGCTCTCCAGCCCTGTTCCTACAGCTACCCAGTACTCTGTATGTCATGGGCTCTCCAGCCCTGTTCCTTGAGCTACCCAGTACTCTGTATGGGCTCTCCAGCCCTGTTCCTGCAGCTACCTAGTACTCTGTATGCCGTGGGCCCTCCTACCCTGTTCCTGCAGCTACCCAGTACTATGTATGGGCTCTCCAGCCCTGTTCCTGCAGCTACCTAGTACTCTGTATGCCGTGGGCCCTCCTACCCTGTTCCTGGAGCTACCCAGTACTCTGTATGCCATGGGCCCTCCTACCCTGTTCCTGCAGCTACCCAGTACTCTGTATGCCGTGGGCCCTCCTACCCTGTTCCTGGAGCTACCCAGTACTCTGTATGCCATGGGCCCTCCTACCCTGTTCCTGCAGCTACCCAGTACTCTGTATGCCATGGGCCCTCCTACCCTGTTCCTGGAGCTACCCAGTACTCTGTACGCCGTGGGCTCTCCTACCCTGTTCCTGGAGCTACCCAGTACTCTGTATGCCGTGGGCTCTCCTACCCTGTTCCTGCAGCTACCCAGTACTCTGTATGCCGTGGGCTCTCCTACCCTGTTCCTGTAGTTACCCAGTACTCTGTATGCCGTGGGCTCTCCTACCCTGTTCCTGCAGCTACCCAGTGACATGTTTTTTTTTGCAACTGAACATATTTTAGTAAACTGTTGACGGCTCCTCTGCATGTTAGAGATGAAGGAGTAAAAGGACAGAGAGGGGAGGAGATGGAAACGGATGGTGGTGAGATATTCTGTATAGCTAACGGTAAGAAATTCCACTGTAATTGTAAGCTACATGTAAGCTGCCCTGCACAATCAATGAACCAACAGCATCGCCTTGGGCTGTACATGTCTCTCCCAGACTCATGGATAGACCTGTTGGAGAGGAGCATGAGGTAACCAGTCCATCCAGTATGAATAGTAACAGAGTCCACACTCAAAGGCCATGACTTGAATTTAGGCTAGACCAACTGCTATGTACAAGAGACCTCTTAAATCTGTTTTTTATTATTATTATTTTGTTTTATTCTGCCAATGCGTAACATGTGGTAGGCTATGCATTGTATGAGCCGCAATTGTCATTTTAGTTTTGTTTTTTCTCAGGCTTGGGCTCGTAAGCCTATTTGTATGCACAAGCTCTAATATTCTTATTAATATGGGGGGTTTGAATTATTCGTCACTTTGCAAAGTGCCGTCCATTTTCGTTGTGTCAGTCTTTGAGACAACATCCACAACGACCGTGTTTCACACTCCGTTTCAACCTGCTGGTGAACTTCTTTCTTCCAGCTGATCAATCACAGCGAGGGGAGTTTTAAAGGCATGATACTGTTTTGATGATTGGTGTTGGATGTGATTTTAGATTGTATTTATGCCAGAGTGGTTACAGGGACATTAGAGCCCTGAGTACCAGGCTATTAGGACCTGATGAAAGGACAATAGAGCCCTGAGTACCAGGCCATAAGGATCTGATGGAGGGACAATAGAGCCCTGAGTACCAGGCCATAAGGATCTGATGGAGGGACATTAGAGCACTGAGTACCAGGCCATTAGGACCTGATGGAGGAACAATAGATCCCTGAGTACCAGGCCATTAGGACCTGATGGAGGGACAGTAGAGCCCTGAGTACCAGGCCATTAGGACCTGATGGAGGGACAATAGAGCCCTGAGTACCAGGCCATTAGGATCTGATGGAGGGACAATAGAGCCCTGAGTACCAGGCCATTAGGACCTGATGGAGGAACAATAGATCCCTGAGTACCAGGCCATTAGGACCTGATGGAGGGACAGTAGAGCCCTGAGTACCAGGCCATTAGGACCTGATGGAGGGACATTAGAGCCCTGAGTACCAGGCCATCAGGACCTGATGGAGGGATATTAGAGCCCTGAGTACCAGGCCATTAGGACCTGATGGAGGGAGAATAAAGCCCTGAGTACCAGGCCATTAGGACCTGATGGAGGGAGAATAAAGCCCTGTGTACCAGGCCATTAGGAGCTGATGGAGGGACAGTAGAGCCCTGAGTACCAGGTCATTAGGACCTGATGGAGGGAGAATAGAGTCCTGAGTACCAGGTCATTAGGACCTGATGGAGGGACATTAGAGCCCTGAGTACCAGGTCATTAGGACCTGATGGAGGGAAAGTAGAGCCCTGAGTACCAGGCCATTAGGACCTGATGGAGGAACATTAGAGCCCTGAGTACCAGGCCATTAGAACCTGATGGAGGGACAGTAGAGCCCTGAATACCAGGTCATTAGGACCTGATGGAGAGAGAATAGACCCCTGAGTACCAGGACATTAGGACCTGATGGTCATTAGCATGTTGGGTACTAGCAAAGCATGTCCAGTGTGCATAAGAGGAGATTTCCGTGACTCAACAGTCGCGTGTAATTTTAATGCAGTCATCACTCATGACTGCCGTTGTGACGGTAACATGGTCAGCGTAACAGCCTTAGGGAGTCCTCATAGATGTGGAACAGAACATAAATGTGAAGTATTGATAGAGTGTAGTACCATGTTTACTGCGTGCATTTTCAATTGGCAAAGGTCGTTCCACATGGTCCCAGCTTGCATTTCTCCGTGACAGAGGCATTACCACAGTCCGCCGCTCTGCCATAAAGCACTGTGTCCCTAGGCAGTAGTGTAGGGACGGCTTGCATCTCACCGATGAGGGCAATGACCTGTTTCTTCCTAGAGAGTATGAGAGCTTGTCTCTCCTCCACTCTAACAAAGACGCACGCAGTAGTACACAACAGCACATTCACTGACACTGGCCTGACACTCCACAAACCCAAAGGCTCTTTCGAAAGAGTCACCTAAAAAAATTAAATGAATATAAGTGTGTGTATGTGTGTGTATGTGTGTGTGTGTGTGTGTGTGTGTGTGTGTGTGTGTGTGTGTGTGTGTGTGTGTGTGTGTGTGTGTGTGTGTGTGTGTGTGTGTGTGTGTGTGTGTGTGTGTGTGTGTGTGTGTGTGTGTGTTGGTAGAGGGCTATCAAAACTATAAACAAAACAATTGTCCAAATGTAGCCTCTGGGAAGCCAACCCCACAATCTTCAGATACACAGGTGGTACCTAGCCATTACACTATGAACTCTGCTCATAAAACATTCATTTCAACAGACCATTTAAATGACAGCCGTGCAACATTAATTGAAAAACAAATGTGTTTGTTTATTTCTCTTGCTTGGTTAAAATACAATAGTCTAAAACAGTCGATTTGTTGAAAACGTCACATCATCGGGCGAAAGCAGGGAGGGAAGGCAGATAAAGCGTTTAAAAAAAAAATCTAAGCCAATCACTTTTGCATGTGAAAACACAGAATCCTACTCATTACTCAGCACAACTTGGCCCAGCGTTGTCCCGGGTTAGGGTTTGTCCGGGGTAGGGTTTGTCCGGGGTAGGGTTTGTCCGGGGTAGGGTTTGTCCAGGGTAGAGTTGGTCCGGGGTAGGGTTTGTCCGGGGTAGGGTTTGTCCGGGGTAGGGTTTGTCCGGGTTAGGGTTTGTCCGGGGTAGGGTTTGTCCGGGGTAGGGTTTGTCCAGGTTAGGGTTTGTCCGGGGTAGGGTTTGTCCGGGTTAGGGTTTGTCCGGGGTAGGGTTTGTCCAGGTTAGGGTTTGTCCGGGGTAGGGTTTGTCCGGGTTAGGGTTTGTCCGGGTTAGGGTTTGTCCGGGTTAGGGTTTGTCCGGGGTAGGGTTTGTCCGGGGTAGGCCGTCGTTGTAAAATAAGAATTTGTTCTTAACTGACTTACCTAGTTAAATAAAGGATAAAAAAAAATAAAAAAATAAACATGCTTAATTCTGTTTGTTTTGAGCCGACTTCAGACGGACAGATCGGGCACCTGGCTCACTTCAGGGAGGCAGCCTGGATCCAAACCGAATGCAATCAAATAAAAATTAAATTAAATAACATTTTACTGGTCTCATACACGCGATTAGTGAAATGCTTATGTTTCTAGCTCAGACAGTGCAGTAAATATCTAACAAGTAATATCTTAACAGTTTCACAACATATACCCATAACACACAAATCTAAGTAGGAATTAATTAAAACTATATACATATGGACGAACGATGTCAGAGCGGAACGGACTAAGATACAGTAGAATAGTATAGAAAACAGCGTATGAGATGAGTAATGCCAGATATGTAAACATTATTGAAGTGACTAGTGTTTCCTTCCTTAAAGTAGCCAGTGATTTCTAGTCTATTCCTATAGGCAGCCGTCTCTAATGTGCTAGTGATGGCTGTTTAACAGTCTGATGGCCTTGAGATAGAAGCTGTTTTTCAGGTAGTGCAAAACACACATGCCATACACGGGCAAGATGAATCGAACCCTCTCAATGATTCTGACTACTGTTTACCCGTGTGCAGCACCCACACCACCTGACTACTGTTTACCCGTGTGCAGCACCCACACCCCCCTGACTACTGTTTACCTGTGTGCAGCACCCACACCTCCTGACTACTGTTTACCCGTGTGCAGCACCCACACCCCCCTGACTACTGTTTACCCGTGTGCAGCACCCACAACCCCCTGACTACTGTTTACCCGTGTGCAGCACCCACAACCCCCCTGACTACTGTTTACCCGTGTGCAGCACCCACACCCCCCCTGACTACTGTTTACTTGTTGATGGGAACACACTGAAAAGTAACTTGACACAGTGTTAATCAGTCAGCACAAACGTGGATTAGAATAATGACAAGGCAGGAATTGGAATGTATTCGACATGTTTGAAACAGCGATGCTTTCCGTCGAGTGAGGTAACTCACGTTCAGTGCTCAATTGAACTGAGGTTCTGTTTACGTGTGTGTTTTGGGGTTTAAACCGTTTTTACTATAGCTAAATGCGATTCATAACAAGTTGATCATTTCTTAACAAAACAATTTGTTTTTGTCGGCTATGGTTTGTGTTGTGGCCTTGGTTGTTCTTCGTTGAGGAAATGCAACGTCGCTAACTACAGTGCTTTTCCTGTCTGAAATTGGACTACGTCGTCTTACTGTAGCTTGGTCTGAACATGAGCAGTTGTGGCCTTTACAACAACAAAAAAAGAATGCAGTTCTTGAAACGGCAGTAAAAGTGTAGTAACTGCAGTCGGCTGTGGTACTTTGGACGCAGTAATTTGAACTGCAGTTATACTGCACTCTGACTGCAATCGTTTTTCTTAAGGGGGCAGTTTCCCAAAGTTTGGTGGTTTGAAACTTAACTTAACTACCGGTAACTAGCTATGTTTTGTGTAAGAAAGTAAGATACATTGTGGCGCATGAATTAACACATTAGCTAACGTTACAGTCTTATGTTGGCTAACGTTAACTAGCTAGTTAATGTTAAACGGGCTATCGTAGCAGCCAAGGACATTTCCTATCTTATTTGTGCTTATTTGTGCATATTTGTGTATATTTGTGTATATTTGTGCATATTTGTGCTTATTTGTGCTCATGCAAGTGTCTAGATCAGTAGTTTACACATGATGACTTCAGCCTTATATGAAAAGCCTTACTTGGCAAAATATAGCTAGCTAGCTTTCCTTGTTTGTTGGTTAGCTACCTAATCAATGCTAGCTCTCATCTGACTGGTATAATGTTACATTAGCTAACTAGCTAGCTAGCTAACTACCTAGATAAGCATAGGCTAACTACCTTTGTTTGCCTGTTCGTTAGTGAGCTAGCTTTCAGCCGACTGGTGTTTGCGAGCTACAGAGGCTAGCTGCTGGACTTTGCAAATGCAAGTTATGTTAGCTAGGTAACGTTAGACATTCACATTTACATTTAAGTCATTTAGCAGACGCTCTTATCCAGAGCGACTTACAAATTGGTGCATTCACCTTATGATATCCAGTGGAACAACCACTTTACAGTAGTGCATCTAAATCTTTTAGGGGTGGGTGGGTTAGAAGGATTACTTTATCCTATCCTACATATTCCTTAAAGAGGTGGGGTTTCAGGTGTCCCCGGAAGGTGGTGATTGACTCCGCTGTCCTGGCGTCGTGAGGGAGCTTGTTCCACCATAGGGGTGCCAGAGCAGCGAACAGTTTTGACTGGGCTGAGCGGGAAATGTGCTTCCTCAGAGGTAGGGGGGCCAGCAGGCCAGAGGTGGATGAGCGCAGTGCCCTCGTTTGGGTGTAGGGACTGATCAGAGCCTGAAGGTACGGAGGTGCCGTTCCCCTCACGGCTCCGTAGGCAAGCACCATGTTCTTGTAGCGGATGCGAGCTTCAACTGGAAGCCAGTGGAGAGAGCGGAGGAGCGGGGTGACGTGAGAGAACTTGGGAAGGTTGAACACCAGACGGGCTGCGGCGTTCTGGATGAGTTGTAGGGGTTTAATGGCACAGGCAGGGAGCCCAGCCAACAGCGGGTTGCAGTAATCCAGACGGGAGATGACAAGTGCCTGGATTAGGACCTGCGCCGCTTCCTGTGTGAGGCAGGGTCGTACTCTGCGAATGTTGTAGAGCATGAACCTACAGGATCGGGTCATCGCCTTGATGCTAGTGGAGAACGACAGGGTGTTGTCCAGGGTCACGCCAAGGTTCTTAGCACTCTGGGAGGAGGACACAATGGAGTTGTCAACCGTGATGGCGAGATCATGGAACGGGCAGTCCTTCCCCGGGAGGAAAAGCAGCTCCGTCTTGCCGAGGTTCAGCTTGAGGTGGTGATCCGTCATCCACACTGATATGTCTGCCAGACATGCAGAGATGCGATTCGCCACCTGGTTATCAGAAGGGGGAAAGGAGAAGATTAATTGTGTGTCGTCTGCATAGCAATGATAGGAGAGACCATGTGAGGATATGACAGAGCCAAGTGACTTGGTGTATAGCGAGAATAGGAGAGGGCCTAGAACAGAGCCCTGGGGGACACCAGTGGTGAGAGCGCGTGGTGCGGAGACAGATTCTCGCCACGCCACCTGGTAGGAGCGACCTGTCAGGTAGGACGCAATCCAAGCGTGGGCCGCGCCGGAGATGCCCAACTCGGAGAGGGTGGAGAGGAGGATCTGGTGGTTCACAGTATCAAAGGCAGCAGATAGGTCTAAAAGGATGAGAGCAGAGGAGAGAGAGTTAGCTTTAGCAGTGCGGAGAGCCTCCGTGACACAGAGAAGAGCAGTCTCAGTTGAATGACCAGTCTTGAAACCTGACTGATTTGGATCAAGAAGGTCATTCTGAGAGAGATGGCAAGAGAGCTGGCCAAGGACGGCACGTTCAAGAGTTTTGGAGAGAAAAGAAAGAAGGGATACTGGTCTGTAGTTGTTGACATCGGAGGGATCGAGTGTAGGTTTTTTCAGAAGCGGTGCAACTCTCGCTCTCTTGAAGACGGAAGGGACATAGCCAGCGGTCAAGGATGAGTTGATGAGCGAGGTGAGGTAAGGGAGAAGGTCTATGGAAATGGTCTGGAGAAGAGAGGAGGGGATAGGGTCAAGCGGGCAGGTTGTTGGGCGGCCGGCCGTCACAAGACGCGAGATTTCATCTGGAGAGAGAGGGGAGAAAGAGGTCAAAGCACAGGGTAGGGAAGTGTGAGCAGGACCAGCGGTGTCGTTTGACTTAACATACGAGGATCGGATGTCGTCGACCTTCTTTTCAAAATGGTTGACGAAGTCATCCGCAGAGAGGGAGGAGGGGGGGAGGAGGATTCAGGAGGGAGGAGAAGGTGGCAAAGAGCTTCCTAGGGTTAGAGGCAGATCGTTGGAACTTAAAGTGGTAGAAAGTGGCTTTAGCAGCAGAGACAGAAGAGGAAAATGTAGAGAGGAGGGAGTGAAAGGATGCCAGGTCCGCAGGGAGGCGAGTTTTCCTCCATTTCCGCTCGGCTGCCCGGAGCCCTGTTCTGTGAGCTCGCAATGAGTCGTCGAGCCATGGAGCAGGAGGGGAGGACCGAGCCGGCCTGGAGGATAGGGGACATAGAGAGTCAAAGGATGCAGAAAGGGAGGAGAGGAGGGTTGAGGAGGCAGAATCAGGAGATAGGTTGGAGAAGGTTTGAGCAGAGGGAAGAGATGATAGGATGGAAGAGGAGAGAGTAGCGGGAGAGAGAGTGCGAAGGTTGCGAAGGCGAGTAGGGGCAGAGTGAGAAGTGTTGGAGGAGAGTGAGAGGGAAAAGGATACAAGGTAGTGGTCGGAGACTTGGAGGGGAGTTGCAATGAGATTAGTGGAAGAACAGCATCTAGTAAAGATGAGGCCAAGCGTATTGCCTGCCTTGTGAGTAGGGGGGGAGGTGAGAGGGTGAGGTCAAAAGAGGAGAGGAGTGGAAAGAAGGAGGCAGAAAGGAATTAGTCAAAGGTAGACGTGGGGATGTTAAAGTCACCCAGAACTGTGAGAGGTGAGCCATCCTCAGGAAAGGAATTTATCAAGGCGTCAAGCACATTGATGAACTCTCCAAGGGAACCTGGAGGACGATAAATGATAAGGATGTTAAGCTTGAAAGGGCTGGTAACTGTGACAGCATGGAATTCAAAGGATGAGATAGACAGATGGGTCAGGGGAGAAAGAGAGAATGTCCACTTGGGAGAGATGAGGATTCCAGTGCCACCACCCCACTGGCCAGATGCTCTCGGGGTATGCGAGAACACGTGGTCGGACGAGGAGAGAGCAGTAGGAGTAGCAGTGTTATCTGTGGTAATCCATGTTTCCGTCAGCGCCAAGAAGTCAAGGGACTGGAGGGTAGCATAGGCTGAGATTAACTCTGCCTTGTTGGCCGCAGACCGGCAGTTCCAGAGGCTGCCGGAGACCTGGAACTCCACGTGGGTTGTGCGCCCGGGGGCCACCAGGTTAGAGTGGCAGCGGCCACGCGGTGTGAAGCGTTTGTATGGCCTGTGCAGAGGGGAGAGAACAGGGATAGACAGACACATAGTTGACAGGCTACAGAAGAGGCTACGCTAATGCGAAGGAGATTGGAATGACAAGTGGACTACACGTCTCGAATGTTCAGAAAGTTAAGCTTCCGTTGCAAAAATCTTATTGACTAAAATGACTAAAATGATACAGTACTGCTGGCTGGTGGAGTAGGCTAGCTAGCAGTGGCTGCATTGTTGACTTTGTTTGAAAGTGTAGCTGGCTAGGTAACCTCGATAGTTTCAGTACTACACCTTTATCATGATACAAAGGCAACTATGTAGCTAGCTAACATAACACTAATCAAGACGTTCCTTTGTAATGTATTTAGTTTCTACAATGCTGCTCGTCTGTAAAAGTTGGCTAGGTTTGGAAAATGGCGTCGCGGAGGACGAAAATAGCTGGGTAGCTAACCTCGATAATTACTCTAAACTACACAATTATCAAACTATGACAAAGACAACTATGTAGCTAGGTAACACTACACTAATCAAATCGTTCCGTTGTAATGTATTAGTTTCTACAGTGCTGCTAGTCGGTAAAGGTTGGCTAGCTAGCAGTTAGGTACCTAGCTAATCAAACTATCTGTTTGCATTTATTGATTAATCTCAGCTTGAATACCACCATATACCGTAGCTAGCTATGTACAGTAGCCTCGGCCTGTTGGCGTACCCTTCTTATGACTGGCAGCATGGCGCAAGCAGCTGTGTTGTTGCCGAGCAACCGCCCGGTGTTAGAACTCTGAGATTTGGCTGAAAAGATGTTAGCATTGTCAAGCATTGAACTCTGATGAAAGATGTTAGCATTGTCAAGCATTGAACTCTGATGAAAGATGTTAGCATTGTCAAGCATTGAACTCTGATGAAAGATGTTAGCATTGTCAAGCATTGAACTCTGATGAAAGATGTTAGCATTGCCAAGCATTGAACTCTGATGAAAGATGTTAGCATTGCCAAGCATTGAACTCTGATGAAAGATGTTAGCATTGTCAAGCATTGAACTCTGATGAAAGATGTTAGCATTGCCAAGCATTGAACTCTGATGAAAGATGTTAGCATTGTCAAGCATTGAACTCTGATGAAAGATGTTAGCATTGTCAAGCATTGAACTCTGATGAAAGATGTTAGCATTGTCAAGCATTGAACTCCGATGAAAGATGTTAGCATTGTCAAGCATTGAACTCTGATGAAAGATGTTAGCATTGTCAAGCATTGAACTCTGATGAAAGATGTTAGCATTGCCAAGCATTGAACTCTGATGAAAGATGTTAGCATTGTCAAGCATTGAACTCTGATGAAAGATGTTAGCATTGTCAAGCATTGAACTCTGATGAAAGATGTTAGCATTGTCAAGCATTGAACTCTGATGAAAGATGTTAGCATTGTCAAGCATTGAACTCTGATGAAAGATGTTAGCATTGCCAAGCATTGAACTCTGATGAAAGATGTTAGCATTGTCAAGCATTGAACTCCGATGAAAGATGTTAGCATTGTCAAGCATTGAACTCTGATGAAAGATGTTAGCATTGTCAAGCATTGAACTCTGATGAAAGATGTTAGCATTGTCAAGAATGCTACAAAAAGGTAACACGTTGTTGGTTCTTAATGGACAAAAAAATTAGCACGTGAGAGTAATAAATTACACAATGTAATCAAAAATGTTGCTTCTACAAACTTATTCAGTCCGAAAGGTGGCAAGTCTAATGGTCACTTTATGGCCAATATACCATGGCTAAGGGCTGTTCTTAAGCACGACATAACGCAGAGTACCTGGACACAGCCCTTAGCCGTGGTATATTGGCCAGATACCACAAACCCCCGAGGTGTCTTATTGCCATTATAAACTGGTTACCAATGTAATTAGAGCAGTAAAAATAAATGTTTTGTCATACCCGTGGTATACGGTCTGATATACCATGGCTGTCAGCCAATCAGCATTCAGGGCTCGAACCACCCAGTCTCTAATATAGATTTTATATAGCAGAACAGACACAGTGTTCATGCATTTCATGTTTGTTTCTATAGAGTAAGGTTGGAGATTCCATGCTCCTATAAATATTACTAGCCTCCATATGTATTGATTTGCCGGCAACAAGTATAGTTTGTCGTACAGTTAATACAGCTTCATAATGTCTAGAAGGTAAAGTAAAAAAAATATATATTTTACCTTTATTTAACCAGGTAGGCCAGTTGAGAACAAGTTCTCATTTACAACTGCGACCTGGCCAAGATAAAGCAAAGCAGTGCGACACAAAACAACAACACAGAGTTACACATAAACAAATGTACAGTCAATAACACAATAGAAAATAGAAAAATCTATGTACAGTGTGTGCAAATGTAGAAGAGTAAGCTCTATCTATTTGTGTCATGCAGCTATACACACGATTATGTTTACAATAACCCTCACAGCCCACAGAAAGGACTGACATAGTGTACATGGCAAACGTATGTTAATGTGTTGTGTGCTCTTTCCGACCAAGATTGGATGATGGCTGTTCTGGTATTTACTCCGCTGTTGCTAGGACACTCCCTTTCAACATTTTAACCGAGCCCACTGATTGGCTGCCGGCGACATTGCAAGATTCTCTCACCCCAAATATCTCTTGTTCCTCCCATAGAAACATGCCTGTCTGTATCTCTCCCTCTCTCTCCATCCATCCATCCCTCTTTTTTTAATTTCTCTTTTTAAATCCCTCTCCTTTCTTTTTCCTGTCTTTCTATCATTCTCTCTCTCTTGTTTCTTTTCCATCTTTCAGCCTGTGTCTGTCTGTCTGTCTGTCTGTCTGTCTGTCTGTCTGTCTGTCTGTCTGTCTGTCTGTCTGTCTGTCTGTCTGTCTGTCTGTCTGTCTGTCTGTCTGTCTGTCTGTCTGTCTGTCTGTCTGTCTGTCTGTCTGTCTGTCTACAGTATCTCCCTAAGCCTTTTCTTTGTCAGTGTTACCTCTCTACAACCACACATACCATCCAATTATTTTCCCCGCATACAGTCAAATTCGGAAGTAGAAGCACAAGCATTTCGCTACACTCGCAATAACATGTGACCAATAAAACGTGATTTGATTTATGTTACAAAATGGTGACGGACACATCATATTAACCTCGTACGAACCATCCTGATCTCACAAAGTTAAATTCAGTTTCACTACACGTGGTACGAGGCTAAGATTATGTAGAAGCACCTTGTAATATGAAATTGCCATCCTCTGCAGATATAAGCTTACAGTAGAACAATATACTGTATCATTACAGATAGGAGTCTACTGTCTGTTTAAGATACAGGACCTCATTATGCTTGCTTAGCTGTGTCATAAATGTTATGTTTGATGAGGCAGAAGTAAGGGAAGGAGGGAGGGAGGGAGGGAGGGAGGGAGGGAGGGAGGGAGGGAGGGAGGGAGGGAGGGAGGGAGGGAGGGAGGGAGGGAGGGAGGGAGGGAGGGAGAGAGAGAGAGAGAGTGGAAGGGAGCGAGGGAGGGAGGGAGAGTGAGAGGGAGGGAGGCAGGGAGGGAGAGAGAGAGAGAGAGAGAAAGGGAGCGAGGGAGAGGGAGAGATTGTCCAGAGAGGGTAGGTTGATATAGTATGACTAGGCCTCTCAGCCTTTGTCTTTCTCACCTCCCCTTTCTGCATCTGTCCATCTCATGCTCTCACTCTCTCTGTCTGTCTCTTTCTCACCTCCCCTTTCTGCATCTGTCCATCTCATGCTCTCACTCTCTCTGTCTGTCTCTTTGTATCTCCGTCTCTCTCTTTCTCCCCCCCCCCTCCCCAGTCTCTCTCTCTGTCCCTCAATTCAATTCAAAGGGCTTTATTGGCATGAGAAACACATGTTTACATTGCCAAAGCATGTAAAATAGATAAGAAATAAAATTGAAACAATAACATTTTTACAATAAACACTCACAAGAGTTTCAAAGGAAAAGAGACATTTCAAATGTCATATTATGTCTGTATACAGTGTTGTAATGATGTCCAAATAGTTAACGTATAAAAGGGAAAATAAATAAACATAAATATAGGTTGTATTTACAATGGTGTTTGTTCTTCACTGGTTGACCTTTTCTTGTGGCAACAGGTCACACATCTTGCTGCTGTGATGGAACACTGTGGTATTTCACCCAGTAGATATGGGAGTTCATCAAAAATGTATTTGTATTCAAATTCTTTGTGGATCTGTGTAATCTGAGGGAAATATGTGTCTCTAATATGGTCATACATTTGGCAGGAGGTTAGGAAGTGCAGCTCAGTTTCCACCTCATTTTGTGGCCAGTGTGCACGTAGTCTGCCTTCTCTTGAGAGCCAGGTCTGCCTACGGCGGCCTTTCTCAATAGCAAGGCTGTGCTCTACATAGTCAAAGCCTTCCTTAATTTGGGTCAGTCACAGTGGTCAGGTATTCTGTCACTGTACACTCTCTGTTAAGGGCCAAATAGCATTCTCTGTTTTTTTTTGTCAATTCTTTCCAAGTAATTATCTTTTTGTTTTCTCATGATTTGGTTGGGTCTAATTGTGTTGCTGTCCTGGGGCTCTGTGGGGTTTGTGTTTGTGAACAGAGCCCCAGGACCAGCTTGCTTAGGGGACTCTTCTCCAGGTTCATCTCTCTGTAGGTAATGGCTTTTAATGTTGGTTTTCTGTTTGTAATTTTCCAATTTCGAGATATCCAATTACGATCTTGTCTGATCGCTGCAACTCATCAAACCGCGCTCCTTAACACCCGCTCGCTTAACCCGGAAGCCAGCCGCAGCTATGTGTCGAAGGAAAACACTGTTCAACTGACGATATATATATATTTTACTGCACCTCTCTCTTCCATTATTGTATGGACAAACCCTTTTGTCCCCTAATGCACTGGTTACATGTAATATGGGTCAGGGTGTGTGATTGTCACGGTTGGGGAAGTGAGAGTTGAGGGTGAGGAAGGAGGTGAGGAAGGAAGGGGGGAGGGGGAGAGGAGGTGAGGAAGGAAGGGGGGAGGGGGAGAGGAGGTGAGGAAGGAAGGGGGGAGGGGGAGAGGAGGTGAGGAAGGAAGGGGGGAGGGGGAGAGGAGGTGAGGAAGGAAGGGGGGAGGGGGAGAGGAGGTGAGGAAGGAAGGGGGGAGGGGGAGAGGAGGTGAGGAAGGAAGGGGGGAGGGGGAGAGGAGGTGAGGAAGGAAGGGGGGAGGGGGAGAGGAGGTGAGGAAGGAAGGGGGGAGGGGGAGAGGAGGTGAGGAAGGGGACTAGTCCTGTAGTGTCACTGGTAACCTTTCAGATATTTTTCTCGACGATTATTGTGTGTGTGTGTGTGTGTGTGTGTGTGTGTGTGTGTGTGTGTGTCTGTGTGTGTGTGTGTGTGTGTGTGTGTGTGTGTGTGTGTGTGTGTGTGTGTGTGTGTGTGTGTGTCTGTGTGTGTGTGTGTGTGTGTGTGTGTGTGTGTGTGTGTGTGTGTGTGTGTGTGTGTGTGTGTGTGTGTGTGTGTGTGTGTGTGTGTGTGTGTGATGATTTCCTCTGCTCTTCCGTAAAGGACAGTGACCTACGGTGACAGTGTGTTCAGTATCAACAGTAAACAGCTATGTGACAACCAACCTGAATATGACAGATATTAGAGATGGTAACATCTCACTGTGTGACAGTTCAGAATACATGTTTTCTGTCTTTAATTCATTGGTCCCTGATAGATTTTATTGGCTTATTGAGTAGAATGTGGTATATTTTGTGACGTGATTTTCATTGAAACGCTAATCAGATACATTTTTATTTGTCACATGGGCTGAATACAACGGGTGTAGACTTAACTGTGAAATGCTTGACATGAAAAAAATGTGTAATACAAGAGAAATAAAATCCAACAAGAATCAATACTCAGACCCCTTGACATTTTGTTACGTTACAGCCTTATTCTAAAATTATTATATTTATGGTTTTTTTATCATCAATCTACACACAATACCCCACAATGACAAAGCAAAAACAGGTTTTAGACCAATGAAATTGCCGAACGGGTTAAGGTCAAACAACTTTTTTGTTTACTGTTTAGATTAAATCGAGCGTGCTCAAACTTCCCATCATTCTGATTACGGTAGTCATTTTGTCACCCTCATCATGGCAAAGACACGGAGAAATGCATATGATGTAGCTTTCAAGTTGAAGGCGATTGATCTGGCTGTTGGAAAAGGAAATAGAGCTGCTGCACAGGAGCTTGGTCTGGAGAAATGCCTTTCTTGGTAGGCTACTGTTTACTGCTAATTTTTTATTTTTTGTTACAAGCTGTGTTTCGTTAAAGCCTATTTATTTTTGTTACAAGCCGTGTTTCGGTAAAACCTATTTATTTTTGTTACAAGCCGTGTTTCGTTAAAGCCTGTGTAAAGTTCATTTGTTTCAATGTACCGGTAGGCACCTGCGGCTTATAGACATGTGCGGCTTATTTATGTTCAAAATAATACTTTTTTTAAAATTCAGTGGGTGCGGCTTATATTCAGGTGCGCTTAAATTACGGTATTCAGATCCTTTGCTATGAGACTCGAAACTGAGATACTTGGGATTTTTCTACAACTTGATTGGAGTCCACCTGTGGAAAATTCAATTGATTGGACATGATTTGGAAAGGCACACACCTGTCTATATAAGGTCCCACAGTTGACAGTGCAAGTCAGAGCAAAAACCAAGCCATGAGGTCGAAGGAATTGTCCGTAGAGCTCCGAGACAGGATTGTGTCAATGCACAGATCCATCATTCTTAAAGACATTTGGAACCACCAAGACTCATCCTAGAGCTGGCCGGCCAAACAGGGAGGTGAACAAGAACCCGATGGTCACTCTAACAGAGCTCCAGAGTTCCTCTGTGGAGATGTGAGAACCTTCCAGAAGGTCAACCATCTCTGCAGCACCAAATCAGACCTTTATGGTAAAGTGGCCAGATGGAAGCCACTCCTCAGTAAAAGGCACATGACAGCCCACTTGGAGTTTGCCAAAAAGGCACCTAAAGACTCTCAGACCATGAGAAACAAGATTCTCTGGTCTGTTGAAACCAAGATTGAACTCTTTGGCCGGAATGCCAAGCGTCACATCTTGAGGAAACCTGGCACCATCCCTACGGTGAAGCATGGTGGTGGTGGCAGCATCGTGTTGTGGGGATGTTAAGTCAGGATCGAGGGAAAGATGAACAGAGCAAAGTACAGAGAGATCATTGATGAAAACCTGCTCCAGAGCACTCAGGACCTCAGACTGGGGCGAAGGTTCACCTTCCAACAGGACAACAATCCTAAGCACACAGCCAAAACAACACAGGAGTGGCTTCGGATCAAGTCTCTGAATGTCCCCAAGAAGACTTGAGGCTGTAATCGCTGCCAAAGGTGTTTCAACAAAGTACTGAGTAAAAGGTCTGAATACTTATTTAAATGTGATATCAGTTTTCTTATGTATCTGAGTCTTACTAATCCTAGTAACACATACAGTTGTTGTTTATGTTTGTTGTTGTTTATGTTTGTGTTGTTGTTTTAGAAAGTCAGAGTCCACAGATTAGAAAGCTAAACGCCTGGACTGGAATAACAAAATGAAGAAAAAAGATTTTCTATCCTTCAGTAAAATCTTTCTAGTCACATTGAGATTGACAAGTGAGTCCTGAGAATGAGTGTGTAAATTTGAGTGCGTATGATCTGTGTGTGTGTGTGTGTGTGTGTGTGTGTGTGTGTGTGTGTGTGTGTGTGTGTGTGTGTGTGTGTGTGTGTGTGTGTGTGTGTGTGTGTGTGTGTGTACATAGGAGAGATGGGGGTTCAGATCTGACTCTACACCAGTTCATCTCATTCCATATAATCTGTTGGGAATCTAGGATTTCCCCCTCAGATCACATCTGATCACATTATACGGACATGGGCAGGGGGGGCTTAGAGGGGTCAGTATTGGGGAGGATGGATATTCCATTAGATAGAGACAGAGACACAGAGAGAGAGAGAGACACAGAGAGAGAGAGACAGAGAGACACAGAGACAGAGACAGAGAGACAGTGAGAGAGACAGAGAGAGAGAGAGAGAGAGACACAGAGAAAGAGAGAGAGACAGAGAGAGAGAGACAGAGAGAGAGACAGAGACACAGAGAGAGAGAGACAGAGAGGGAGACACAGAGAGACAGAGAGACAGAGAGACAGAGAGAGACAGAGCAACAGAGAGAGAGAGAGAGAGACAGAGAGAGAGAGAGAGAGAGATAAAGATAGAGAGACAGAGACAGAGAGACACAGAGAGAGAGACACAGAGACAGAGAGAGAGAGAGAGAGAGAGAGACAGAGAGAGACAGAGACAGAGAGGGAGACACAGAGAGAGACAGAGAGAGAGACAGAGACAGAGAGGGAGACACAGAGAGAGACAGAGAGAGAGACAGAGACAGAGAGGGAGACACAGAGAGACAGAGAGACAGAGAGCAACAGAGAGAGAGAGAGAGAGAGAGAGACACAGAGAAAGAGAGAGCGACAGAGACAGAGAGAGAGACAGAGACAGAGAGGGAGACACAGAGAGACAGAGAGGGAGACAGAGAGAGACAGAGAGAGAGACAGAGAGAGAGAGACAGAGACACAGAGAGAGACAGAGAGACAGAGAGCGAGAGAGCGAGAGAGCGAGAGAGCAGAGACACAGAGACACAGAGAGCGAGAGAGCGAGAGCGAGAGCGAGAGCGAGAGAGAGAGCGACAGACAGACAGACAGACAGACAGACAGACAGACAGACAGACAGACAGACAGACAGACAGACAGACAGACAGACAGACAGACAGACAGACAGACAGACGTGAAGTTATATCAGACGTAACCAATTAGGTGAGATAGTAAGACTGGCTGGAATTAATGGGGTTACTTTCTCCAAGACTCTTCTCACAAGCTGTTCTTTACAGATAGATTACATCAGCAATCAGGCTCTTTAATATATAATACTATTCCATAACCCAGTAGAAATCCCTCTAAAGAACTTTGAGTTGGTTAACGTTGTTCTCCATGGCAGAGGTTTCAGAGAGCTACTCTGTCATGTTATCTCACAGTCAATGTTTGGTGACAGTCCCAACGTACTAGACTCCAATTAGCCATAGTTAGTGTCTTCGTTAGAACAGTCAACGCGAAACTCTGTCCATCGGAAAGGTACAGAGAGTCCTGGCCAACAGTTGCCTCTCTCTCTCTCTCCGTCTCCAAATCCTGTCAAGGCACGACACTGACTGGAGAGCTCACATACACACACTTCTGCAGAACGCGCATGAGAAACACGCAGAGGCCTAGACACACACACACAAACACACACACACACACACACACACACACACACACACACTCATGCAGAACACACCAATATGACTGCACACAGTTGAGAGAGTGGTTGAGCGGAGTATAAAAAAAGAGACGTACAGTACTGTTTCTGAGAATCTGATGTCACTGATCAACTTCCTGATTCTACAGGAAACAGCTCAAACCCTAAATAACCACAGGCCCGAATACAGTATGTCTCTATTTGAAGAAGAGGTCAGGCAGTACCTCCCCTAGAGATAGTACCTCCCCTAGAGATAATACTTTACATTTTAGTCATTTAGCAGACGCTCTTATCCAGAGCGACTTACAGTAGTGAATGCATACATTTCATACATTTTTTTTTTTTTCTGTGCTGGCCCCCCGTGGGAATCGAACCCACAACCCTGGTGTTGCAAACACCATGCTCTACCAACTGAGCTACAGGGAAGGCCCCTAGGGATAATACCTCCCCTAGAGATAATACCTCCCCCTAGAGATAATACCTCCCCTAGAGATAATACCTCCCCTAGAGATAGTACCTCCACTAGAGATAATACCTCCCCTAGAGATAATACCTCCCCTAGAGATAATACCTCCTCTAGAGATAATACCTCCCCTAGAGATAATAGCTCCCCTAGAGACAATACCTCCCCTAGAGACAATAGCTCCCCTAGAGACAATACCTCCTCTAGAGACAATACCTCCTCTAGAGATAATACCTCCTCTAGAGATAATACCTCCTCTAGAGACAATACCTCCCCTAGAGATAATACCTCCCCTAGAGATAATACCTCCTCTAGAGACAATACCTCCTCTAGAGACAATACCTCCCCTAGAGATAATACCTCCTCTAGAGATAATACCTCCTCTAGAGACAATACCTCCCCTAGAGATAATACCTCCTCTAGAGATAATAACTCCCATAGAGATAGTACCTCCTCTAGAGATAGTACCTCCTCTAGAGATAGTACCTCCCCTAGAGATAGTACCTCCCCTATAATACCTCCTCTAGAGATAATACCTCCCCTATAATACCTCCCCTAGAGATAATACCTCCCCTAGAGATAATACCTCCCCTAGAGATAATACCTCCCCTAGAGATAATACCTCCCCTAGTGATAATACCTCCCCTAGAGATAATACCTCCCCTAGAGATAATACCTCCCCTGAGCCCCCCTGGATAATACCTCCCCTAGAGATAATACCTCCCCAGGAGTTAATACCTCCCATAGACATATCTCCCCTAGAGACACTGATCTAAGTGTAACCGATGCGAAATGGCTAGCTAGTTAGCGGTGGTGCGCGCTAATAGCGTTTCAATCAGGTGACATCACTCACTCTGAGACCTGAAGTAGTTGTTCCCCTTACTCTGCAAAGGCCACAGCTTTTGTGGCGCGATGGGTAACGATGCTTCGTGGGTGTCAGTTGTTGATGTGTGCAGAGGGTCCCTGGTTCAAGCCCAGGTTGGGGCGAGGAGAGGGACGGAAGCTATACTGTTACATAAGGTCTTTTTTACAATAACATCTTGTAACCAGTGTAGTTATATTGATCTGACATGGTCAGTTTTACACAACCCACCACCACCACCTAACAGCAACGTCAAAGCAGAACAGCCCTAGAAGTACTGATAGGGAATAACAGTGATGTGACGGGTTAGGAGAAACCCATGTAAAAGAGTCCTTGCTTTCATCTGTCCAAGGAAGGAAGGAAGGAAGGAAGGAAGGGAGGGAGGGAGGGAGGGAGGGAGGGTCTGTCTCTTTTCTGGAAAGCATTTTTAATTTTTTTATTTTTTATTTTACCTTTATTTAACCAGGTAGGCCAGTTGAGAACAAGTTCTCCTTTACAACTGCGACCTGGCCAAGATAAAGCAAAGCAGTCCAACACAAACAACAACACAGAGTTGCTCATGGAGTAAAGAAGCGTACAGTCAATAACATATAGGAAAAAATAGAAAGTCTATATACAGTGTGTGCAAATGGCGTGAGGAGGTAAGGCAATAAATAGGCCATAGTAGCAAAGTAATTACAATTCAGCAAATTAACACTGGAGTGATAGATGAGCAGATGATGATGAGCAGATGATGATGTGCAAGTAGTGATACTGGTGTGCAAAAGAGCAGAAAAGTAAATAAAAACAATATAGGGATGAGGTAGATAGATTGGGTGGGCTATTTACAGATGGCCTATGTAAAGCTGCAGCGATCGGTTAGCTGCTCAGATAGCTGATGTTTAAAGTTAGTTAGGGAAATGTAAGTCTCCAGCTTCAGCGATTTTTGCAATTCGTTCCAGTCACTGGCAGCAGAGAACTGGAAGGAAAGGCGGCCAAAGGAGGTGCTGGCTTTGGGGATGACCAGTGAGATATTCCTGTTGAGGCGCGTGCTACGGGTTGGTGTTGCTATCGTGACCAGTGAGCTGAGATAAGGCGGAGCTTTACCGAGCATAGACTTATAGATGACCTGGAGCCAGTGGGTCTGGCCAGCCGACTAGAGCATACAGGTTGCAGTGGTGGGTGGTATAAGGTGATTTGGTAACAAAACGGAAGGCACTGTGATAGACTGCATCCAGTTTTCTGAGTAGAGTATTGGAAGCTATTTTGTAGATGACATCGCCGAAGTCGAGGATCGGCAGGATAGTCAGTTTTACCAGGGTAAGTTTGGCGGCGTGAGTGAAGGAGGCTTTTATGCGAAATAGAAAGCCGGATGGGATTAAATCATTCGATTATCTTTGAACTGGTCTCCGTGGGGTTGCTATGGATACCGTGCCTATAGGCTATCAATCAGATCAATCCACCAGTCACGTGGAGAGAAAGAGAAAAAAATGAAAAGCGTTTTCAGATGACAAACAGGAACACATGGAAAAGAAGAAGAGATAAAAGGGAAGAGGGCCAGAGAGGGGAGAGCTGGGAAACCAAACAGAGAGAGGAAGTAGAGACTAGAGGGCCAGAGAGGGGAGAGCTGGGAAACCAAACAGAGAGAGGAAGTAGAGACTAGAGGGCCAGAGAGGGGAGAGCTGGGAAAACAAACAGAGAGAGGAAGTAGAGACTAGAGGGCCAGAGAGGGGAGAGCTGGGAAACCAAACAGAGAGAGGAAGTAGAGACTAGAGGGCCAGAGAGGGGAGAGCTGGGAAAACAAACAGAGAGAGGAAGTAGAGAATAGAGGGTCAGAGAGGGGAGAGCTGGGAAACCAAACAGAGAGAGGAAGTAGAGACTAGAGGGCCAGAGAGGGAGAAAGAATGAGAAACAGAGATAGGAAGTAGAGACTAGAGGGCCAGAGAGGGGAGAAAGAATGAGAAACAGAGAGTGCATCCCAAATGGTACCCAGTTCCCTATATAGTGCATTACATTTGACCTCGGTCTACAGGGCTCTGGTCAAAAGTCGTGCACTATTAGGAGAATCGGATGTCATTTGGGATGCAGATATGAGACTGACCTATTCTCATTATTATCTGATCAATAATGAAGACAGAGAAGAGATTGTGTCTAGATAACAACCTAGTTGTTGGCCTACAAAGCTGTGTTTAAACCCAAATGCTGTTTTACAAATCCGACGCAGGCCAAAAATAGAATTGAGTGAATTAGAACCCTTTGGATCAGATTATCAGTCAATATTTTTTCCCTTCAACTTCATCCACAAGAGTCAACACAAAGATGGCTTCCTCAAAAACATTATGACCAACTTCTCGTTTCAAATACACATTTTCATCTTTGCATCTGGTTGGGGTGACAGTGAGAGTGTAAACATCAAGTTTCACCCGACTAGCCTTTGGCATGAGAGTGCTTGAGGGACTGTATTTGGCGTGACACCACCGATGAGACCATTCGTCATGACGCGACCGAGGGGACTGTATTTTGCGTGACACCACCGATGAGACTATTCCTCATGAAGTGACCGAGGGGACTGTATTTGGCGTCACACCACCGATGAGACTATTCGTCAGGGCGCGGCGGAGGGGACTGTATTTGGCGTGACACCACCGACGAGACTACTCCTCAAGAAGTGACCGAGGGGACTGTATTTGGCGTGACACCACTAGTGGTCCAGCTCTTCTCATCTCTCCTTTTCTCCAGTCTATCTATCGCCAATGCCACTCCGCTATTCCAGGGGAACACATGGAGACTGGCAGCCATACCCTCTTTTTCAGTGTTTGATCAGTCAAATTGGCACACACACACACACACACACACACACACACACACACACACACACACACACACACACACACACACACACACACACACACACACACACACACACACACACAGACACACACAGATTGCACTATATTAGGGAAATAATGTGTCATTTGAGACGCAGCACATACATTACAGTATCATATAAGTCAAGGACTTGGATCCCTGGTCTATGGAGAATGGGTGACCTCCAAAGAGCTCGATATAGCTTCTAGGTTATACAGTATCAGACCTCTAAATAAATAAAAAATCCTTGGTAGCACTGGTGCTCACAACTTTAAAAAGTTAGGAGCACAACATAAAATTTAGGAGCACCAGAATAGATTTTTGTATTTTTATTGATTGAGATACAACCTATATTGGGCCTATATGAGAATAATAAATTTAATTAATTAATTTGTATTTAATTAAAATATATATATATATAAAATAAAATCAAACTAATTTTGAAGCACTGGTTGTGCCGTAGAAAGGAATATGCAGCACTGTAAATACATACGTTTAGTATAAAGGAATAGCCATACCTGTCATAGAAATTACAACATCATTTGTGGAATATTGGGGGGTTTTACATGGTGTAAAAAGCACTATTTACCTATTGAGATGAATTACGTTGGAAATGCTACACTGTCTCTTTAAAAACGTCAGGTTTGTGACGACAACGTGCTAGTGATCTCTCATTCATTCATTGTTATGATCATTGTTCTCCTGAAGAAGAAGAAGCTGTCCCTTTCTTTCTGTAGCCCAAATGTGTCGACATACCGGTATAGTTACCTGGGCCCAGTTTCCCGATAGCAATAGACCTTAGGCTTACATGTGTTTTAACGACGCAAGTATACAAATAAGATCCGACAATGTTACACCCGTTTTCTCAAAACAACACGCACGTGTTACAAAGTGAAACTTAACTTACTTTACAGGAGCTGTCCCGTGCTGAAAGTTATTACAGAATATAGGCTAAAAAAAAACTCGCTGTAGCTAGTAAATGATTTATGGTCATTTCTTTTCATCCTTTTTTTTTTTTTTTTTTTTTACACACTAACACTTTAGGTTATTGGTTAGGCTGCAGTGAAACGCGGGAGTTTTTAATTAACAATAGCCTATACCCTAGTAGGCCTAATTGAGACAAACATGGAAGCAGCTCTGATGTGGCCTGATGTCTTAATACTAGGGAGGTCGATTCCACATACATGAAAGTGTAATATTTAGCCTAATAAACTAGCTGTTAAATAATTCAGTTATCTCGGTTTTCAAAAAAAATAAATTGCACCCTTTGTTTGTTTATAACATTGCAATTTTTTTTTAGGCTGTTTATATTAATCTATTACGTTTATTGACAATCACAGAGAGACAGAGAGACAGAGAGAGAGAGACAGAGAGAGACCGAGAGACATCTTCATTCGATGTTTAGCTGAGATATTCATGACTGAACAAAGTGTAAAGAAATGGTTAACGTCGATGTGCCAGTAGTTTAGAATGGTCTACAACATGGTTTATGAATGTCAAATGGTCCCAGAGGTCTGCTATAGGAATATAAAATGTTGTGCTGGTAATAAGGGGCAGATCTTTGACCTGGTTGAGCTAGCAGCAAGCCGTTTTCGCTGTAGTTATCGTGCAACCATAACGTTAACCAATCTGCACTCGCTTGTTTCTGTAGGGCCCCAGGGTTCAACTCGCTTGTTTCTGTAGGGCCCCAGGGTTCAACTAGCTTGTTTCTGTAGGGCCCCAGGGTTCAACTAGCTTGTTTCTCTAGGGCCCCAGGGTTCAACTAGCTTGTTTCTGTAGGGCCCCAGGGTTCAACTCGCTTGTTTCTCTAGGGCCCCAGGGTTCAACTCGCTTGTTTCTGTAGGGCCCCAGGGTTCAACTCGCTTGTTTCTGTAGGGCCCCAGGGTTCAACTAGCTTGTTTCTGTAGGGCCCCAGGGTTCAACTAGCTTGTTTCTGTAGGGCCCCAGGGTTCAACTAGCTTGTTTCTGTAGGGCCCCAGGGTTCAACTCGCTTGTTTCTGTAGGGCCCCAGGGTTCAACTAGCTTGTTTCTGTAGGGCCCCAGGGTTCAACTAGCTTGTTTCTATAGGGCACCTGGGAACAATGGTACAGCGAAGCCTTATCAAGACTTAGGTTAGCTTATCATTATATCTTCTCATCATTACAACACGTAACTTTCTCCTCTCCTCTCTCCTCTCCTCTCCTCTCCTCTCCTCTCCTCTCCTCTCCTCTCCTCTCCTCTCCTCTCCTCTCCTCTCCTCTCCTCTCCTCTCCTCTCCTCTCCTCTCCTCTCCTCTCCTCTCCCCTCTCCTCTCCTCTCCTCTCCTCTCCTCTCCTCTCCTCTCCTCTCCTCTCCTCTCCTCTCCTCTCCTCTCCTCTCCTCTCCTCTCTCCTCTCCTCTCCTCTCCTCTTTCTAATGACTCTAACATCTCATGATTTTTTCATGTTGTTTTTCTAAATTAAATTACTACTTGTTGTTTTTTTTGTGCTTTGAGATTCTTTGAAAAGCACTATATCAATTGAATAAATTATTATTATCATTATTGTTCCAACAATTATTATCTGGGAGATTTATTTTTCATAGTCGCAACGGGGGTCCTAAAATAAACCTCCTGGTTGTTTTAGTATTATATTTAATAACAGTAATATATTTAGAGACCAGTAAAATACACCTGAAATACACCTGAAACCCCACCTCTTTAAGGAATACCTGGGATAGGATAAAGTAATCCTTCTAACCCCCCCTTAAAAGATTTAGATGCACTATTGTAAAGTGGTTGTTCCACTGGATATTATAAGGTGAATCCACCAATTTGTAAGTCGCTCTGGATAAGAGCGTCTGCTAAATGACTTAAATGTAAATGTAAATATATAGGTCAAAGGTCAGAGATTATCTGGAAACGTTAGCAGTTGTTAGATGGAGGGAGGGAGGGAGAGAGAGAGAGAGAGAACGTGTCTTCATGAGAGAAATATAAATATCACAAAGATAATATTGTGAGGAGGGATGGACGGACAGACAGACAGACAGACAGACAGACAGACAGACAGACAGACAGACAGACAGACAGACAGACAGACAGACAGACAGACAGACAGACAGACAGACAGACAGACACACACACACACACACACACAAAGACCTGTAGACAGAGTGGAAGGGAGTTGAGATGAGATGAGGTTTACAGAGTGGAAGGGAGTTGAGATGAGATGAGGTTTACAGAGTGGAAGGGAGTTGAGATGAGATGAGGTTTACAGGGGACAGAGGGAGTTGAGATGAGATGAGGTTTACAGAGTGGAAGGGAGTTGAGATGAGATGAGGTTTACAGAGTGGAAGGGAGATGAGATGAGATGAGGTTTACAGAGTGGAAGGGAGTTGAGATGAGATGAGGTTTACAGAGTGGAAGGGAGTTGAGATGAGATGAGGTTTACAGAGTGGAAGGGAGTTGAGATGAGATGAGGTTTACAGAGTGGAAGGGAGTTGAGATGAGATGAGGTTTACAGGGGACAGAGGGAGTTGAGATGAGATGAGGTTTACAGAGTGGAAGGGAGATGAGATGAGGTTTACAGAGTGGAAGGGAGATAAGATAAGGTGTACAGAGTGGAAGGGAGTTGAGATGAGATGAGGTTTACAGAGTGGAAGGGAGTTGAGATGAGGTTTACAGAGTGGAAGGGAGATGAGATGAGATGAGGTTTACAGAGTGGAAGGGAGATGAGATGAGATGAGGTTTACAGAGTGGGAGATGAGATGAGATGAGGTTTACAGAGTGGAAGGGAGTTGAGATGAGATGAGGTTTACAGGGGACAGAGGGAGTTGAGATGAGATGAGGTTTACAGAGTGGAAGGGAGATGATGTGAGATGAGGTTTACAGAGTGGAAGGGAGTTGAGGTGAGATTAGGTTTACAGAGTGGAAGGGAGTTGAGATGAGTTGAGGTTTACAGAGTGGAAGGGAGTTGAGATGAGATGAGGTTTACAGAGTGGAAGGGAGTTGAGATGAGATGAGATTTACAGAGTGGAAGGGAGTTGAGATGAGATGAGGTTTACAGAGTGGAAGGGAGATGAGATGAGGTTTACAGGGGACAGAGGGAGTTGAGATGAGATGAGGTTTACAGAGTGGAAGGGAGTTGAGATGAGGTTTACAGAGTGGAAGGGAGTTGAGATGAGGTTTACAGAGTGGAAGGGAGTTGAGATGAGATGAGGTTTACAGAGTGGAAGGGAGTTGAGATGAGTTGAGGTTTACAGAGTGGAAGGCAGTTGAGATGAGATGAGGTTTCCAGAGTGGAAGGGAGTTGAGATGAGATGAGGTTTACAGAGTGGAAGGGAGTTGAGGTGAGATGAGGTTTACAGAGTGGAAGGGAGATGAGATGAGGTTTACAGGGGACAGAGGGAGCCTTGGGGGAGAGCTAACCCTGCCTTCATTGAGTGAGTCTGTCAGAACTGCTCAGACTGAACTCTAAGACACACACACACACAACCCCCCCCCCCCCCCCCCACACACACACACACACACACACACACCCTGACCCATATTAACTAATGTTGTAAGCTATAAGGACAAGGGGTAGAGTCTGTATTTCTGTCTGTAGAGTAATGTGGGTCTGTCTGTCTGTAGAGTAATGTGTCTGTCTGTCTGTAGAGTAATGTGTCTGTCTGTCTGTCTGTAGAGTAATGTGTCTGTCTGTAGAGGAGTCTGTCTGTCTGTCTGTCTGTAGAGTAATGTGTCTGTCTGTAGAGTAATGTGTCTGTCTGTAGAGGAGTCTGTCTGTCTGTCTGTAGAGTAATGTGTCTGTCTGTAGAGTAATGTGAATCTGTTCTCTTTGTGTTGCTGAGGAGGGGAGCGGGGACAGAGATACCCACAACACCACATGGAAACACACACACACACACACACACACACACACACACACACACACACACACACACACACACACACACACACACACACACACACACACACACACACACACACATGGATATCTTGTACACAGAGGGTAAACATATACCTCTGATCATGGGAATGCTGCCTAACTCTTCACGCCTCATAACATGAAAACAAATCGCTGTTGTTATTACCAGACTGTTTAGTTTTACCGGCTGCTCTAAAGAGAGAATAATTCAACAGAGAAACGCAGCCCCCAAGCTCAACCACGGTACTCAAATATGAATGTATAGTTACAACAATGATTCACGTGTGGTACAAGAGTGTTGAAACAAAATGATGACACTCAAATATCCTTACGTACATATTATTAACAAAGCCTTGTAGCGTATTCCTCAACAAAGCCTGCGTTTTACATTACATACACAAATCTGTCATCGCTACAAAAAACACCAGAATTTAGCTATAAAAACACTCTTATTCTGCCTTAATTCGGCTATAAAAACACTCTTATTCTGCCTTAATTCGGCTATAAAAACACTCTTATTCTGCCTTAATTCGGCTATAAAAACACTCTTATTCTGCCTTAATTCGGCTATAAAAACACTCTTATTCTGCCTTAATTCGGCTATAAAAATACTCTTTCTGCATTAATAACGTATTTTCTAAGAAAACAGACATGCAGCATTCAGCTCTATACAGTGATATCACTTTCACTCAATTCCTTTTTGTTTTCCATGGTCAGTAAGAAATGTAATTTAGGATATTACACGGTAGGGTTCAAGTGGAGCTCAAATATACAAGATCTTAGAACCTGCTCCCTTTCTCCCTTTCTCCCTCGCTCTCTCTTTCTTTGTCAGCCCTGCAGGGGCGAAACACAATGAAACATCATGCTTATTTGCAATTGTCCATTCAGGAGCCTATTGTGTGTGTGTGTGTGTGTGTGTGTGTGTGTGTGTGTGTGTGTGTGTGTGTGTGTGTGTGTGTGTCAAATCAAATGGTATTTGTCACACGCTGAGTACAACGGGTGTAGACTTTACTGTGAAAAGCTTGCTTAGGAGCCCTTCCCAACGATGCAGAGTTTAAAAAATATATACATGTTTTTAATAGTAATAAAAGAGGAATAAAATACACAGGAAGTACCAGATCAATGTGGAGCTATATACAGGAAGTACCAGATCAATGTGGAACTATATACAGGAAGTACCAGATCAATGTGGAGCTATATACAGGAAGTACCAGATCAATGTGGAGCTATATACAGGAAGTACCCGATCAATGTGGAGCTATATACAGGAAGTACCAAATCAATGTGGAGCTATATACAGGAAGTACCAGATCAATGTGGAGCTATATACAGGAAGTACCAGTACCAGATCAATGTGCAAAGGTACGAGGTTTTTGAGGTAGATATGTACATGAAGGCAGGGTAAAGTGACTAGGCATCAGGATAGATAATAAGGTATTTGAGGTAGATATGTACATGAAGGCAGGGTAAAGTGACTAGGCATCAGGATAGATAATAATAAGGTATTTGAGGTAGATATGTACATGAAGGCAGGGTAAAGTGACTAGGCATCAGGATAGATAATAATAAGGTATTTGAGGTAGATATGTACATGAAGGCAGGGTAAAGTGACTAGGCATCAGGATAGATAATAATAAGGTATTAGAGGTAGATATGTACATGAAGGCAGGGTAAAGTGACTAGACATCAGGATAGATAATAATATGAGTAAAATAAAGAACAGAGTAGCAGCAGCAAATGATGAGTGTAAAAGTGTGTGTGTGTGTTTGTGTGTGTGTGTGTGTGTTTATTGTGTCAATATGAGTGTGTGTGTGTGCATATGTACTGTACAGGTGTGCCCTGTTAAAAGTTAATTTGTGGAATTAATGCGTTTTATGAAGGAATGAAATTCCACAAATTAACTTTCATCAAGGCACACCTGTTAATTGAAATGCATTCCAGGTGACTACCTCATGAAGCTGGTTGAGTGAATGCCAAGAGTGTGCAAAGCTGTCATCAAGAAAAAGGTTGGCTGTCACGTTCGTCGTAAAGATGGGACCAAAGCGCAGCGGGAATGTGAATACTCATCTTCTTTATTATGAAGAAAACCAAAATAAACACTTAATCAAAAACAACGACGAAAAACAGTCCTGTGAGGCACACAGCTACACACGGAACAACTACCCACAAAAACCCATGGAAAAACACCCCTACTAAATAGGACCTTCAATTAGAGGCAATGAGGAACAGCTGCCTCCAATTGAAGGTCAACCCAATAAACGAAACATAGAAATAGAAAAACTAGAATGAACATAGAACATTAACCAAAAAACCCGAAACACATAAAACAAACACCCCCTGCCACGTCCTGAACAAACTACAATAACAAATAACCCCCCCCCCCCCCAAAAGTGCAGACCCCGGATGCACCTCAAACAAAAAACACAAAAATAAACCCCAAAACCAAAACAATCCCAAAGGGAGGGAAGGGAGGGTGGCCACCGTCACCGACGGTTCTTGTGCTACACCCCCCCTCCCCAATCCTCCTACTATGGAGGTGGCTCAGTCTCCGGCCTTAGTCCTTCACCTAACCTGTCCACCCCCGCTGAAGGCTCTGGGCCGTCTCTGCAGGCTCCGGACTGTGGGCCGTCTCTGCAGGCTCCGGACTGTTGGACATCGCCGGAAGCACTAGACGGGGAACTGTCGCCGGAAGCTCTAGACGGGGCACTGTCGCCGGAAGCTCTGGAGGGGGAACTGTCGCCGGAAGCTCTGGAGGGGGAACTGTCGTCGGAAGCTCTGGACGGGGACCTGTCGTCGGAAGCTCTAGTCGGGGAACTGTCGTCGGAAGCTCGGGACGGGGACTGCGCACTGAAGGCCTGATGCATGGGGCTGGCTTTGGAGGTGCCAGACTATTATCAAGCACCACAGGGCTAGTGCGAGGAGCAGGAGCAGGAGCAGGACGAACTGGACTGGGCTGACGCACTGGAGGCCTAGTGCGTGGGGCTGGTACTGGAGGTACCAGACTGGAGAAACGCACCTCAAGGCTAGTGCGAGGAGCAGCAACAGGAACAGGACGTACTGGACTGGGCTGACGCACTGGAGGCCTGGTGCGTGGTGCTGGCTTTGGAGGCGCCAGACTAGGGACACGCACCTTAAGGCTAGTGCGAGGAGCGGGAACTGGATACACCGGGCCATGAACAAGCACTGGAGGTCTGGAGCGCACAGCCTGCACCACCCGTCCTGGCTGGGTAGTCACAGTAGCCCTGCACGGGCGGAGTGCCGGCACAGGGCGAACTGGGCTGTGCTGAGG
>NC_138317.1:42895000-42945000 GCF_965601325.2 Salmo salar
GCACAGTGCTATATTAACCAGACCATCCCCTGGCATGGCACAGTGCTATATTAACCGGACCATCCCCTGGTACAGTGCTATATTAACCAGACCATCCCCTGGCATGGCACAGTGCTATATTAACCAGACCATCCCCTGGTACAGTGTTATATTAACCAGACCATCCCCTGGCATGGCACAGTGCTATATTAACCAGACCATCCCCTGGCACAGTGCTATATTAACCAGACCATCCCCTGGCATGACACAGTGCTATATTAACCAGACCATCCCCTGGCATGGCACAGTGCTATATTAACCAGACCATCCCCTGGCATGGCACAGTGCTATATTAACCAGACCATCCCCTGGCACAGTGCTATATTAACCAGACCATCCCCTGGCATGGCACAGTGCTATATTAACCAGACCATTCCCTGGCATGGCACAGTGCTATATTAACCAGACCATCCCCTGGCATGGCACAGTGCTATATTAACCAGACCATCCCCTGGCATGGCACAGTGCTATATTAACCGGACCATCTCCTGGCATGGCACAGTGCTATATTAACCAGACCATCCCCTGGCATGGCACAGTGCTATATTAACCAGACCATCCCCTGGCATGGCACAGTGCTATATTAACCAGACCATCCCCTGGCATGGCACAGTGCTATATTAACCAGACCATCCCCTGGCATGGCACAGTGCTATATTAACCAGACCATCCCCTGGCATGGCACAGTGCTATATTAACCAGACCATCCCCTGGCATGGCACAGTGCTATATTAACCAGACCATCCCCTGGCATGGCACAGTGCTATATTAACCAGACCATCCCCTGGCATGGCACAGTGCTATATTAACCAGACCATCTCCTGGCATGGCACAGTGCTATATTAACCAGACCATCCCCTGGCATGGCACAGTGCTATATTAACCAGACCATCCCCTGGCATGGCACAGTGCTATATTAACCAGACCATCCCCTGGCATGGCACAGTGCTATATTAACCAGACCATCCCCTGGCACAGTGCTATATTAACCAGACCATCCCCTGGCATGGCACAGTGCTATATTAACCAGACCATCCCCTGGCATGGCACAGTGCTATATTAACCAGACCATCCCCTGGCATGGCACAGTGCTATATTAACCAGACCATCCCCTGGCATGACACAGTGCTATATTAACCAGACCATCCCCTGGCACAGTGCTATATTAACCAGACCATCCCCTGGCATGGCACAGTGCTATATTAACCAGACCATCCCCTGGCATGGCACAGTGCTATATTAACCAGACCATCCCCTGGCATGGCACAGTGCTATATTAACCAGACCATCCCCTGGCATGACACAGTGCTATATTAACCAGACCATCCCCTGGCACAGTGCTATATTAACCAGACCATCCCCTGGCATGGCACAGTGTTATATTAACCAGACCATCCCCTGGCATGGCACAGTGCTATATTAACCAGACCATCCCCTGGCACAGTGCTATATTAACCAGACCATCCCCTGGCATGGCACAGTGTTATATTAACCAGACCATCCCCTGGCATGGCACAGTGCTATATTAGCACACTACCCCTCTGTTAAGAGAGGGGGTGTTAACGAGGGGTGGAAACTCAGGATATTAGACAACGAGGACTCTGAGTCAGCTAATATAAATCTCTATAAGTCTGGAACAGTAATGGTACAGGGCAACCCCAAACAGTTTCAGCTGGACTTTCAACTAATCGAAGAATTAGCCCAGCAGGAGAAGCTCCCTTGAGAGAGATACCCCCACCCCGAGCAGGTCAGACCAGACCTCTTCATTATATAACCCCACAGACGAGCAACCCCCAGACCTCTTCATTATATAACCCCACAGACGAGCAACCCCCAGACCTCTTCATTATATAACCCCACAGACCAGCAACCCCCAGACCTCTTCATTATATAACCCCACAGACGAGCAACCCCCAGACCTCTTCATTATATAACCCCACAGACGAGCAACCCCAAGCAGAAAGTCAACCTCCCAGCACAGAGTAATACTCTCTCATTGAAATAAAGGATACATTCACCCAGCTGGAGGTAAGGCAGGTGGAGCTGGAACAGCAGGTGATTACATTCCAGTCGCACAGACCCAGACAACAGTCCAGCACAACAACACCCCATTAACCAGACCCAGACAACAGTCCTGCACAACAACACCCCTCAACCAGACCCAGACAACAGTCCAGCACAACAACACCCCTTAACCAGACCCAGACAACAGTCCAGCACAACAACACACCCTTAACCAGACCCAGACAACAGTCCTGCACAACAACACCCCCTTAACCAGACCCAGACAACAGTCCAGCACAACAACACCCCCTTAACCAGACCCAGACAACACAACAACACCCCCTTAACCAGACCCAGACAACAGTCCAGCACAACAACACCCCTTAACCAGACCCAGACAACAGGCCAGCACAACAACACCCCCTTAACCAGACCCAGACAACAGTCCAGCACAACAACACCCCCTTAACCAGACCCAGACAACAGTCCAGCACAACAACACACCCTTAACCAGACCCAGACAACAGTCCAGCACAACAACACCCCCTTAACCAGACCCAGACAACAGTCCAGCACAACAACACCCCATTAACCAGACCCAGACAACAGTCCAGCACAACAACACCCCATTAACCAGACCCAGACAACAGTCCAGCACAACAACACCCCATTAACCAGACCCAGACAACAGTCCAGCACAACAACCCCCCTTAACCAGACCCAGACAACAGTCCAGCACAACAACACCCCCTTAACCAGACCCAGACAACAGTCCAGCACAACAACACCCCCTTAACCAGACCCAGACAACAGTCCAGCACAACAACACCCCCTTAACCAGACCCAGACAACAGTCCAGCACAACAACACCCCCTTAACCAGACCCAGACAACAGTCCAGCACAACAACACCCCCTTAACCAGACCCAGACAACAGTCCAGCACAACAACCCCCCCTTAACCAGACCTGGAGAGCTGGAGGTGGAGAGAGACATATCTGCACTCTGGACTGTCGTGAGACAACTTCAACAATATAAAAAGCAAGAGCAGGAGAAGAACAGAACACTAGAGGAGAGGATCAGACTGCTGGAGGAGAGTTTGAGGGGGGATGGAGGAGAGGGTGAGGGGGATGGAGGAGAGGGTGAGGGGGATGGAGGAGAGGGTGAAGGGGATGGAGGAGAGGGTGAGGGGGATGGAGGAGAGGGTGAGGGGGATGGAGGAGAGGGTGAGGGGGATGGAGGAGAGGGTGAAGGGGATGGAGGAGAGGGTGAGGGGGGATGGAGGAGAGGGTGAGGGGGATGGAGGAGAGGGTGAGGGGGATGGAGGAGAGGGTGAGGGGGGATGGAGGAGAGGGTGAGGGGGGATGGAGGAGAGGGTGAGGGGGATGGAGGAGAGGGTGAGGGGGGATGGAGGAGAGGGTGAGGGGGATGGAGGAGAGGGTGAGGGGGATGGAGGAGAGGGTGAGGGGGATGGAGGAGAGGGTGAGGGGGATGGAGGAGAGGGTGAGGGGGGATGGAGGAGAGGGTGAGGGGGGATGGAGGAGAGGGTGAGGGGGATGGAGGAGAGGGAGAGGGGGATGGAGGAGAGGGTGAGGGGGGATGGAGGAGAGGGAGAGGGGGATGGAGGAGAGGGTGAGGGGGGATGGAGGAGAGGGTGAGGGGGATGGAGGAGAGGGTGAGGGGGATGGAGGAGAGGGTGAAGGGGATGGAGGAGAGGGTGAGGGGGGATGGAGGAGAGGGTGAGGGGGATGGAGGAGAGGGTGAGGGGGATGGAGGAGAGGGTGAGGGGGGATGGAGGAGAGGGTGAGGGGGATGGAGGAGAGGGTGAGGGGGATGGAGGAGAGGGTGAGGGGGATGGAGGAGAGGGTGAGGGGGATGGAGGAGAGGGTGAGGGGGGATGGAGGAGAGGGTGAGGGGGGATGGAGGAGAGGGTGAGGGGGATGGAGGAGAGGGAGAGGGGGATGGAGGAGAGGGTGAGGGGGGATGGAGGAGAGGGAGAGGGGGATGGAGGAGAGGGTGAGGGGGGATGGAGGAGAGGGTGAGGGGGGATGGAGGAGAGGGTGAGGGGATGGAGGAGAGGATCAAACTGCTGGAGGAGAGGGTGAGGGGGATGGAGGAGAGGGTGAGAGGGTGAGGGGGGATGGAGGAGAGGGTGAGGGCGATGGAGGAGAGGGTCAGACTGCTGGAGGAGAGGGTGAGAGGGGATGGAGGAGAGGGTCAGACTGCTGGAGGAGAGGGTGAGAGGGGATGGAGGAGAGGATCAGACTGCTGGAGGAGAGGGTGAGAGGGGATGGAGGAGACGGTGAGGGGGGATGGAGGAGAGGGTGAGGGGGGATGGAGGAGAGGGTGAGGGGGGATGGAGGAGAGGGTGAGGGGGATGGAGGAGAGGGTGAGGGGGGATGGAAGAGAGGGTGAGGGGGATGGAGGAGAGGGTGAGGGGGATGGAGTGTGACAGTGAATAACCCACTAGAGAGATGCCCCCCCCCCCCCCCCCCCCCGCAGAGAAGCCAGCAGAACAGCTGTTAGGGTTCGTTCCTTTCGTCCTTGTCAATCATTATTGGCTCATTGGTGAAATTAGCATTATGACAATATCTTTAATTAAATAATTCAAAACCTTTATTAATGCAATTGCAGACAGAAGTTGACAATCAGGAAGATAGCACGCATGTTTTCCCAGGAAGTTCTGCATCAAACAAAAGGTCTCAAGTTGTTTTATTAAACCCAAGACCCGCCTTAGTGATGTCACTGACTAAGTCATTACCTTCTACTCCTGAGACCAAAACCCCGCATCCATAGCTATACAAACATAGAGTTTCACTACCAAGGAAATAACCCTCTAGTCCTAGTAGAAGTATAGTAGTAGTATTATAGTAGTATTATAGTAGTAGTATTATAGTAGTAGTAGTATGATATCCATAGCTATACAAACATAGAGTTTCACTACCAAGGAAATAACCCTCTAGTCCTAGTAGAAGTATAGTAGTAGTATAGTAGTATTATAGTAGTAGTATTATAGTAGTAGTAGTATGATATCCATAGCTATACAAACATAGAGTTTCACTACCAAGTAAATAACCCTCTAGTCCTAGTAGAAGTATAGTAGTAGTATAGTAGTATTATAGTAGTAGTATTATAGTAGTAGTAGTATGATATCCATAGCTATACAAACATAGAGTTTCACTACCAAGAAAATAACCCTCTAGTCCTAGTAGAAGTATAGTAGTATTATAGTAGTATTATAGTAGTAGTATTATATCCATAGCTATACAAACATAGAGTTTCAGTGTTTATCTAAAAGCTAGGCAATAAATGTCCCTTCCCCAAAGTTGATTTAGTGTGGAAGCAAACAACTGTGGAACAATTCTAAAACTCACCCCCTCTGAGCACCACTCCCCCCCCCCCCTCCCCGGTCAGCCACCCTTACAACCCCCCCCCCCCCCCCCCCCCCCCACACACACAACAAAAAAAATGTTTTCCCAAACACCTTCTGTCTGAGGACCTACTAGGTTCGCCCAGCCACATAATAATACACACAGGCACAAACCACCTGAGAACACAGCAGGAAAGGGTGGCCACAGCACTGAAGGGAGTGATTGAAAAAGCTTCTTCTACTTTTCCCAAATGCACAAGTGGTTATCTCCACCCTGCTACCACGAAAATACTTCCACCCTGCTACCATACAGCATGTAAACGTAAGTATTTCCCGTGACTGTACCTCAAAACCAAATGTTTTCCTGGCCCTCCACTCCAACTTACACCCCGCCCAGACCAGCTAGACACTCTCCCAGACCTGTGGGAACCCCCCCTGGACCTACACATAGAGGACCCATGCTGAGAGGACCTACATCCAGACCACAACACCACCAGCCACATACACACCCCCACCCCAACCAATCAACACCCCCCCAAGTCAACCATGCCCACACCCCATTTAGGCCCCCTCAGATCAGACCTATGCCCCTCCTGCCCACCCCATGCACCCCACCCCCACAAAGAGGGCCTCAACATGGAAGTCACATATACGACCAGGTCGTGAGCGGGCAAACAGTCCCAATCCTCACTCTTACACTAGTCCAAGCCAATACCAGTTGCTCAGGAGGCTTTGCTCACACTTACTGGCCTGAGGCCAAACCACACGACCAACAACATTGGACACTTTATGGAACACAAAGCCTTCACTATCTCATCCTGGAATATCCTCCGACAAGAAACCTGGTACAGAGGAGACGGACCCACTGGTTGCCCTCTAGGTTACAGAGAGCTGGTAGTTTCATCCACCACACTACCAGGTGGTATAGAGGAGATGGACCCACTGGTTGCCCTCTAGGTTACAGAGAGCTGGTAGTTTCATCCACCAAACTACCAGGTGTGAAACAGGGAAGAGACTCAGGGGGTATGTTAATTTGGTATAGAGCAGATCTAACTCACTCCATTAAAACCTGTTGGGGATAGGGGGCAGTATTTGCACGGCCGGATAAAAAACGTACCCGATTTAATCTGGTTACTACTCCTGCCCAGTAACTAGAATATGCATATAATTATTGGCTTTGGATAGAAAACACCCTAAAGTTTCTAAAACTGTTTGAATGGTGTCTGTGAGTATAACAGAACTCATATGGCAGGCAAAAACCTGAGAAGATTCTGTACAGGAAGTGCCCTCTCTGACCATTCCTTGGGCTTCTTGGCTCTGTTTATTGAAAACTTAGGATCTTTGCTGTAACGTGACACTTCCTACGGCTCCCATAGGCTCTCAGAACCCGGGAAAAGGCTGAATGATGTAATTCCAGCCGCTGGATGAAAAACTTTAGCACCTTGGGTAAGTGGTCTATCAGAGGACAATGAGACTGAGGCTCATGCACGAGGGGATCCCATGTTTTTATTTTCTCTCTCTTTGAACGTAAACACGCTTTCCCGGTCGGAATATTATCGCTTTTTTACGAGAAAAATGGCATAAAAATTGATTTTAAACAGCGGTTGACATGCTTCGAAGTACGGTAATGGAATATTTAGACATTCTTTGTCACGAAACGCTTCTTTACCATTCGGATAGTGTCTTGAACGCACGAACAAAACGCCGCTATTTGGATATAACTATGGATTATTTTGAACCAAACCAACATTTGTTATTGAAGTAGAAGTCCTGGGAGTGCATTCTGACGAAGAACAGCAAAGGTAATAACATTTTTCTTATAGTAAATCTGACTTTGGTGAGGGCTAAACTTGTTGGGTGTCTAAATAGCTAGCCCTGTGATGCCGGGCTATCTACTTAGAATATTGCAAAATGTGCTTTCACCGAAAAGCTATTTTAAAAACGGACATAGCGAGTGCATAGAGGAGTTCTGTATCTATAATTCTTAAAAGAATTGTTATGTTTTTTGTGAACGTTTATCGTGAGTAATTTAGTAAATTCACCGGAAGTTTGCGGGGGGTATGCTAGTTCTGAACGTCACATGCTAATGTAAAAAGCTGGTTTTTGATATAAATATGAACTTGATTGAACAAAACATGCATGTATTGTATAACATAATGTCCTAAGATTGTCAACTGATGAAGATCATCAAAGGTTAGTGCTGCATTTAGCTGTGGTTTGGGTTTATGTGACATTATATGCTAGCTTGAAAAATGGGTGTCTGATTATTTCTGGCTGGGTACTCTGCTGACATAATCTAATGTTTTGCTTTCATTGTAAAGCCTTTGTGAAATCGGACAGTGTGGTTAGATTAACGAGAGTCTTGTCTTTAAAATGGTGTAAAATAGTCATATGTTTGAGAAATTGAAGTAATAGCATTTCTAAGGTATTTGAATAACGCGCCACGGGATTCCACTGGCTGTTACGTAGGTGGGACGAAATCGTCCCACTGGCCCTAGAGAAGTTAAATTAATCAAAACAGGAACATTTTACATTTGTCTAGAAATTCAAAAGGAAATGATCTTAACAGAGAAAAATGTCCTCCTCTGTGCTACCTATATCCCCCCACTAGAATCCCCATACTTTAATGAAGACAGCTTCTCCATCCTGGAGGGGGAAATCAATCATTTCCAGGCCCAGGGACATGTACTAGTCTGTGGTGACCTGAATGCCAGAACTGGACAAGAACCTGACACCCTCAGCACACAGGGGGACAAACACCTGCCTGGAAGTGACAGCATTCCCTCCCCCATATGCCCCCCTAGGCACAACTACGACAACATAACCGACAAAAACGGGTCACAACTCCTACAGCTCTGTCGGACGCTGGGTATGTACATAGTCAATGGTAGGTTTTGAGGGGACTCCTATGGTAGGTACACCTATAGCTCATCTCTTGGCAGTAGTACTGTAGACTACTTTATCACTGACCTCAACCCAGAGTCTCTCAGAGCGTTCACAGTCAGCCCACTGACACCCCTATCAGACCACAGCAAAATCACAGTCTACTTGAACACAGCAATACTCAATCATGATGCATCAAAGCCAAAGGAACTGAGTAACATTAAGAAATGCTATAGATGGAAGGAAAGTAGTGTGGAAACCTACCAAAAAACAATTAGGCAAGAACAAATTCAATCCCTTCTAGACAACTTCCTGGACTAAACGTTCCACTGTAATAGTGAAGGTGTAAACTTGGCAGTAGAAAATCTAAACAGTATATTTGACTTCTCAGCTTAGCTATCAAATCTGAAAATCTCAAATAGAAAACCGAAGAAAATTAACAACAATGACAAATGGTTTGATGAAGAATGCAAAAAATCTAAGAAAGAAGTTGAGAAACTTGTCCAACCAAAAACATAGAGACCCAGAAAACCTGAGTCTACGCCTTCACTATGGTGAATCACTAAAACAATACAGAAATACACTACGGAAAAAGAAGGAACAGCACGTCAGAAATCAGCTCAATGTGATTGAAGAATCCATAGAATCTAACCAACTTCTGAGGAAAATTGGAAAACACAAAACAAACAACAACACAAAGAGTTATCTATCCAAAATGGAGATGTGTGGATAAACCACTTCTCCAATCTTTTTGTCTCTATAACAAAGAACAAACAGCAAAAACATATACATGATCAAATACAAATCTTAGAATCAACTATTAAAGACTAACCAATTTTGATAAACTCCCATATCTAGTGGGTGAAATACCACAGTGTGCCATCACAGCAGAATGAAAAAGTTCAACCAGTGAAAAGTTCAACCAGTGAAGAACAAATCCCATAATTTAAGCATCAGCTGTCAGAGCAGCTTACCGATCACTGTACAAGTACACAGCCCATCTGTAAATAGCCCATCCAACTACCTCATTCCCATCTTATTACTTACCCTCTTGCTCTTTTGCACCCCAGTATCTCTATTTGCACATCATCATCTGCACATCTATCACTTCAGTGGTAATGCTAAATTGTAATTATTTAGCCTCTATAGCCTATTTATTGCCTACCTCCCTACTATTCTACATTTACACACACTGTACATAGATTTTTCTATTGTGTTATTGACTGTACTTTTGTTTATGTGTAACTCTGTGTTGGGTTTTTTTGTCGCACTGCTTTGCTTTATCTTGGCCAGATCGCAGTTGTAAATGAGAACTTGTTCTCAACTGGACTACCTGGTTAAGGTGAAATAAATTAAACAAATAAAATAAAAATGGTAAATACACTTCATATTTATGTTTATTTGTTTTCCCTTCTTTACTTTAACTAGATGAGAGGGAGAGAGAGAGATGAGAGAGAGACAGCAGGGGGAGTTTAGAAAGTGAGAGGGAGAGAAAGACACAGAGAGAGAGAGATGGGGGGGAGATAGAGAGTGAGAGGGAGAGAAAGACACAGAGAGAGAGAGAGAGTGGGAGAGACAGAGAGAGTAATAGAGAGTGGGAGAGACAGAGAGAGTAATAGAGAGAGGGAGGAGACAGAGAGAGTAATAGAGAGAGGGAGGAGACAGAGAGAGTAATAGAGAGTGGGGAGAGACAGAGAGAGTAATAGAGAGTGGGAGGATACAGAGAGAGTAATAGAGAGTGGGAGAGACAGAGAGAGTAATAGAGAGAGGGAGAGACAGAGAGAGTAATAGAGAGTGGGGAGAGACAGAGAGAGTAATAGAGAGTGGGAGAGACAGAGAGAGTAATAGAGAGTGGGAGAGACAGAGAGAGTAATAGAGAGTGGGAGAGACAGAGAGAGTAATAGAGAGTGGGGAGAGACAGAGAGAGTAATAGAGAGTGGGAGGAGACAGAGAGAGTAATAGAGAGAGGGAGAGACAGAGAGAGTAATAGAGAGAGGGAGGAGACAGAGAGAGTAATAGAGAGAGGGAGAGACAGAGAGAGTAATAGAGAGAGGGAGAGACAGAGAGAGTAATAGAGAGTGGGAGAGACAGAGAGAGTAATAGAGAGTGGGGAGACACAGAGAGAGTAATAGAGAGAGGGAGAGACAGAGAGAGTAATAGAGAGAGGGAGAGACAGAGAGAGTAATAGAGAGAGGGAGAGACAGAGAGAGTAATAGAGAGAGGGAGAGACAGAGAGAGTAATAGAGAGAGGGGAGAGACAGAGAGAGTAATAGAGAGAGGGGAGAGACAGAGAGAGTAATAGAGAGAGGGAGAGACAGAGAGAGTAATAGAGAGAGGGGAGAGACAGAGAGAGTAATAGAGAGAGGGAGAGACAGAGAGAGTAATAGAGAGAGGGGAGAGACAGAGAGAGTAATAGAGAGAGGGAGAGACAGAGAGAGTAATAGAGAGAGGGGAGAGACAGAGAGAGTAATAGAGAGAGGGGAGAGACAGAGAGAGTAATAGAGAGAGGGAGAGACAGAGAGAGTAATAGAGAGAGGGGAGAGACAGAGAGAGTAATAGAGAGAGGGGAGAGACAGAGAGAGTAATAGAGAGAGGGAGAGACAGAGAGAGTAATAGAGAGTGGGAGAGACAGAGAGAGTAATAGAGAGTGGGAGAGACAGAGAGAGTAATAGAGAGTGGGAGAGACAGAGAGAGTAATAGAGAGAGGGAGAGACAGAGAGAGTAATAGAGAGAGGGAGAGACAGAGAGAGTAATAGAGAGAGGGAGAGACAGAGAGAGTAATAGAGAGAGGGAGAGACAGAGAGAGTAATAGAGAGAGGGAGAGACAGAGAGAGTAATAGAGAGAGGGAGAGACAGAGAGAGTAATAGAGAGTGGGAGAGACAGAGAGAGTAATAGAGAGTGGGAGAGACAGAGAGAGTAATAGAGAGAGGGAGAGACAGAGAGAGTAATAGAGAGTGGGAGAGACAGAGAGAGTAATAGAGAGAGGGAGAGACAGAGAGAGTAATAGAGAGTGGGAGGAGACAGAGAGAGTAATAGAGAGTGGGAGAGACAGAGAGAGTAATAGAGAGAGGGAGAGACAGAGAGAGTAATAGAGAGAGTAATAGAGAGAGGGAGAGACAGAGAGAGTAATAGAGAGTGGGAGGAGACAGAGAGAGTAATAGAGAGAGGGAGAGACAGAGAGAGTAATAGAGAGAGGGAGAGACAGAGAGAGTAATAGAGAGTGGGAGGAGACAGAGAGAGTAATAGAGAGAGGGAGAGACAGAGAGAGTAATAGAGAGTGGGAGAGACAGAGAGAGTAATAGAGAGTGAGACAGAGACAGAGAGAGTAATAGAGAGTGAGACAGAGACACAGAGAGAGTAATAGAGAGTGGGGAGAGACAGAGAGACAGAGAGGGTGATAGAGAGAGGGAGGATACAGAGACACAGAGAGGGTGATAGAGAGAGGGAGGAGACAGAGAGAGTAATAGAGAGAGGGAGAGACAGAGAGAGTAATAGAGAGTGGGGAGAGACAGAGAGAGTAATAGAGAGAGGGAGAGACAGAGAGAGTAATAGAGAGAGGGAGAGACAGAGAGAGTAATAGAGAGAGGGAGAGACAGAGAGAGTAATAGAGAGTGGGAGGAGACAGAGAGAGTAATAGAGAGTGGGAGAGACAGAGAGAGTAATAGAGAGTGGGAGGAGACAGAGAGAGTAATAGAGAGAGGGAGAGACAGAGAGAGTAATAGAGAGTGGGGAGAGACAGAGAGAGTAATAGAGAGAGGGAGAGACAGAGAGAGTAATAGAGAGAGGGAGAGACAGAGAGAGTAATAGAGAGTGGGAGGAGACAGAGAGAGTAATAGAGAGTGGGAGAGACAGAGAGAGTAATAGAGAGTGGGAGAGACAGAGAGAGTAATAGAGAGAGGGAGAGACAGAGAGAGTAATAGAGAGTGGGAGAGACAGAGAGAGTAATAGAGAGTGGGAGAGACAGAGAGAGTAATAGAGAGAGGGAGGAGACAGAGAGAGTAATAGAGAGAGGGAGGGAGACGTTTGGCACTCAGAAGATGTGTTTTTATATTTCTAGTCTACAATGTCACATTCATACACACACTGATGGCAACCCGCTGGGGAATTAATGATATCCCAGGGTGCACCTCTCTCTATGTGAAGGTTAACCCAGTTTTTTTTTTACTGTGAAGACCTTTCGCCTTTAAACACACACCTTTCATCTTCCTCTGTCTCCTTCTCTGTCTCCTTCTCTGTCTCCTTCTCCATCTCCTTCTCTGTCTCACTCTCCTTCCTTCCTTTGTTCCTCTTTTTCAACCTCTTTCCTCTCTGTCTGTCCATCTGGGAGAGAAAGGAGGTTAGCGTTTTGTTGTCGCTAGGCTTATCGATAGCTCAGAAAGTTCTCTGCCTCGCCGTTGCCTAGCTTGTTTCCTTGGCAACAGTTTATCAAAGCCATTCTCTTTCTCTCCATCTCTTTTTTTAATCTTTTCTCTAGCTGTCTTCCTCGTGGTCTCTTTCCCAATCTCTCCATCTCTCTCTTTGGTATGATGCAACGCCACCATGGATAGTGTCAATAGTTACAGTAGACACTAGATTAGAGGGTTTAGTGTGTAGTGTGAGGTCGTGAGCTATAACCACTGAGCTGAGACAGATATGACAGGCTCCTGTTACTATAGTGTGAAAATAAAGGATTTGGCTGATGTCCAAACTGAGAAGATGTTTCCTCGCCTCTGTGCTTGTTCACTCCAACCCTTGAAAGGGATCGTCCCTGTCATGTAAGCTAGGGGAAGTGAAGAGTGGGAAATGGATGTAGTGGAGGTTGAATGTCTCCTGGATTTGAGTGCAGCTGAATGCATTTACAGTATATTAACAACGCTATACAATTCCATCCATGACTTCAAGCTACCAATAAATGCTACGCTACTACTTGCTGTATTATTATTACTACTACTTCCTGTATTATTATCTCTACTACTTCCTGTATTATTATCACTACTACTTCCTGTATTATTATCACTACTACTTCCTGTATTATTATCTCTACTACTTCCTGTATTATTATCACTACTACTTCCTGTATTATTATCACTACTACTTCCTGTATTATTATTACTACTACTTCCTGTATTATTATCACTACTACTTCCTGTATTATTATCTCGACTACTTCCTGTTTTATTATTACTACTACTTCCTGTAGTATTATTACTACTACTTCCTGTATTATTATCACTACTACTTCCTGTATTATTATCTCTACTACTTCCTGTATTATTATCACTACTACTTCCAGTATTATTATCACTACTACTTCCTGTATTATTATCACTACTACTTCCTGTATTATTATCACTACTACTTCCTGTATTATTATCTCTACTACTTCCTGTATTATTATCTCTACTACTTCCTGTATTATTATCACTATTACTTCCTGTATTATTATCACTACTACTTCCTGTATTATTATTACTACTATTTCCTGTATTATTATCACTACTACTTCCTGTATTATTATCACTACTACTTCCTGTATTATTATCACTACTACTTCCTGTATTATTATCACTACTACTTCCTGTATTATTATCTCTACTACTTCCTGTATTATTATTACTACTACTTCCTGTATTATTATTACTACTACTTCCTGTATTATTATTACTACTACTTCCTGTATTATTATTACTACTACTTCCTGTATTATTATCGCTACTACTTCCTGTATTATTATTACTACTACTTCCTGTATTATTATCGCTACTACTTCCTGTATTATTATCGCTACTACTTCCTGTATTATTATCACTACTACTTCCTCTATTATTATCTCTACTACTTCCTGTATTATTATCACTACTACTTCCTGTATTATTATCACTACTACTTCCTGTATTATTATCACTACTACTTCCTGTATTATTATCTCTACTACTTCCTGTATTATTATCACTACTACTTCCTGTATTATTATCACTACTACTTCCTGTATTATTATCACTACTACTTCCTGTATTATTATCTCTACTACTTCCTGTATTATTATCTCTACTACTTCCTGTATTATTATTACTACTACTTCCTGTATTATTATTACTACTACTTCCTGTATTATTATCACTACTACTTCCTGTATTATTATCACTACTACTTCCTGTATTTTTATCTCTACTACTTCCTGTATTATTATCACTACTACTTCCTGTATTATTATCACTACTACTTTCTGTATTTTTATCTCTACTACTTCCTGTATTATCACTACTACTTCCTGTATTATTATCCCTACTACTTCCCTGTCGATGTATTCACAGACATCCCATACAAAGTTCAACCTTCAATAGGTTCTCTTTCACACTTTCCAGATTAACCTGCATAATAATAATAATAATAATAACCTCACATTATCAGCCTAACCTGCACTTAACCTCACGTTATGCAGACACAAACTACTGTACTTTATGCTAACCAACCTCTCCCTCTCCCCGCCCCTCCCTCTCATCCTCCCCCTCCCTCTCTCTCTCTCTCTCTCTCTCTCTCTAGGTGGTGGAAGTTGATGCTGTCGTGTGGGTGTTGAGCTGAGAGGCCCTGGTTGATGCAGTGAAGAGCTCTATAAGGACAAACACAAGAAACGGTAAGAACGAGTGAGAAAAGAAAGGAGGGGGGAGGAGAGAGATAACCACAGCTGAGACCAAGATACCACAGAGAACTTGCATATGGGTAGAAAGAGGTAGAGCGAGAGAGAGAGAGAGAGAGAGAGGATGAATGAGATAGAGGTGAGGAACAGAGATGTGGAGGGGGAGGAGAGAGAGAAAAAGGGAGAGGGAGGAGAGAGTGGGGGGAGAGGGGAGAGAGAAGTGGGGAGAGAGGGGAGAGAGAGAGAGAGAGAGAGAGAGAGAAAGGGAGGAGAGAGTGGGGGGAGAGGGGAGAGAGAAGTGGGGAGAGAAAGAGGTGTGAGCGAGAGTGCAGTGGAAGCTTCCTGTACTGTACAGTAACTTAACAGACCACCGCTTCCCACTATGCTTAGATATGGAGATACAGCTAATAGTTCTACTCTCTAAAACAAGCAGTTGGATCATAAATCCTAAAACAAGCAGTTAGGTTTGTTGTGCTGAAATGCAGGAGTCAGACTGCAGGATGTACCTGGCCTCGGCACAGCAGCAGCGTGTGTCCCTCAAATAGCACACTGTTCCCTGTCTAGTGCACTGCTTTTTAACATAGTTCTATGGGACACCCTATGGGCCCTGGTCAAAGGTAGTGCACTATAAAAGGGTATAAGGGCTCTATTTGGGACTTGGCCAGACGAGACAGTTCTGTTGCATTTTGAAAAGAGAAGTGAGGAGAACGCGTTAGAGCCGCTGCGGGTATTTTAGAGGAACCCACAGTAACATCATCTGACTGACAGAGAGAGAGATTTGTTAAAAACACTGTACATAGCTGATAATATAACATTAGAAACGTCCTTTATGAGTGTAATGTTTACTGTACTTTTTTTTGTTCATGTTGTTCTTTTGTTTGTTTATTTCACTTGATTTGGCAAATGTACACATATGTTTCCCATGACAATAGAGCCCCTTGAATTGAAAGAAAGAAAGAAAGAAAGAAAGAAAGAAAGAAAGAAAGAAAGAAAGAAAGAAAGAAAGAAAGAAAGAAAGAAAGAAAGAAAGAAAGAAAGAAAGAGAGAGACAGAGACAGAGACAGAGACAGAGAGAGTAGAGAGACAGAGAGAGTAGAGAGACAGAGAGAGGGAGAGAGAGAGAGGGAGAGAGAGAGAGAGGTATATTCTGGTAAGAGACAGAGCGAGGAAGCTGGTGAGAGAGATGCTGTGTGGGGAGAGGAAGAGAGGGTATCATTGTGCCTCCTCCCCCTTCAGATAAAACACCAGAGAGAATATGGAGAGAAAAAGAGAAGCGTGAGAAAGAGAGCGAGAGAGAGATGTGTAGAGCTAGCTAGTAGCTACAGTAGTGTTCTCAGTAGCAGAGTCTCTAAGGGAGAGACAGTAGTGTTCTCAGTAGCAGAGTCTCTAAGGGAGAGACAGTAGTGTTCTCAGTAGCAGAGTCTCTAAGGGAGAGACAGAGACAGAGCCAGAGGCAGAGACAGCCACTGGGACCTCAGTGAGATAGCATGAGGTACTGGGACAGATTGATTAACCAATTTACTAGGATACGGAATAACAGACCACGGCAGAGAATAGAAGGAAGGAGGGAAGAGAGGAAGAGGAGAGGAAAGAGGGAGGTGACATACAGACAGAGAGAAGATAGCAACATTTGACTGGTGTGAAGGTAAGAGAACCTAGTGCAGTAGCGTGCCCCCTACAGGCCAGTCTTGGGTAGGCTAATGATTACGAAATAATTAATTTCCTTTAAACTGTGTGTGTGTGTGTGTGTGTGTGTGTGTGTGTGTGTGTGTGTGTGTGTGTGTGTGTGTGTGTGTGTGTGTGTGTGTGTGTGTGTGTGTGTGTGTGTGTGTGTGTGTGTTAGCATATGTATGCATCCACCTTCATTCTACACTGAGTCCACAAACCATTAAGAACACCTTCCTAATATTGCGTTGCACCCATCAGAACAGCGTCAATTCGTCGGGTCATGGACTCTACAAGGTGTTCGAAAGCGTTCCACAGGGATGCTGGCCCATGTTGACTCTAATGCTTCCCACAGTTGTGTCAAGTTGGGTGGATGTATAGGTGTGTTCTACACATTACCAATATTTGTGGTATGAAATAATGCCCAGCGTTCTACTGATGTCAGCTCAGTTAAAACCTTGGTTTGTCTAACTCAGACACAGTTTAAAGTAGTGCACTATATCTAACTCACTTTAAAGGGAATGGGGTGCATTTTGGGACGCTGGCATTGTCTTTTGGATCACCTTGGCAACGCAGGAATTATGAATTCATGCACAGCATCTTTTAATGATAAGGAGCAGAGAGAGAGACAGAGGAGAGAGAGAGACAGAGAGGGGGAGAGAAAGAGAAAGACAGAGAGAGAGAGCGAGAGAAAGAGAAAGACGGAGAGAGAGAGAGAAAGAGAGAGAGAGAAGGAGACAGACAGGGAGAGAGAGAGAGAGAGAGAGAGAGAGAGAGAGAGAGAGAAAGGGACAGAGAGAGAGAGAGAGAGAGAGAGAGAGAGAGAAAGGGACAGAGAGAGAGAGAGAGAGAGAGAGAGAGAGAGAGAGAGAGAGAGAGAGAGATAGAGAGAGACAGAGAGAGACAGAGAGACAGAGAGAGAGAGAGAGAGAGAGAGAGATAGAGAGAGACAAAGAGAGAGAGAGAGAGAGAGAGAGACAGAGAGAGAGAGATAAAGGGACAGAGAGAGAGAGAGAGAGAGAGAGAGAGAGAGAAAGGGACAGAAAGAGAGAGAGAGAGAGAGAGAGAGAGAGAGATAGATAGAGAGAGACAGAGAGAGAGATAGAGAGAGACAGAGAGAGATAGAGAGAAAGGGACAGAAAGAGAGAGAGAAAGGGACAGAGAGAAAGGGACAGAGAGAAAGGGACAGAGAGAGAGACAGAGAGAGAGACAGAGAGAGACAGAGAGACAGAGACAGAGAGACAGAGAGACAGAGACAGAGAGACAGAGAGACAGAGAGAGACAGAGATAACCTCTCATAACCTGCTAGCTATAAATGACCCTCCCAGTGAAATGGACTGTTAACTTATATCTTAAATTCCAGATTCTCTTAGATCAAGAATCAAATTAGGAAACTGAATGTCTTCAACTGAAATGTGTCTTCCGCATTTAACCCCAAACCCCTCTGAATCAGAGAGGTGTGTGCGGGGGGGGGGGGGGGGGGGTTGCCAAAATCGACATCCCCGTCTTCAACGCATGGGGAACATTGGGTTAACTGGGTTGCTCAGGGGCAGAACTCAGGGGATTCGATTCAGCAATCTTTCAGTTTACTGGCCTAACGCTCTAACCCATTAGGATACCTGCCACCCCTTAGGTCCAATCCATTGGTAGGATGAACACATAGGAGCCTGTATCAGTGAATACAGAGCAGTTTAATACTAATGCCTTCTACTACTTAGTGGCCCTTTAAAATCAACTTCATAAACTGAAAGCTGTCTGTACTGATGATGACGCTAGACTCCACATCTTCCTTCTCTCCCAAGTCACCTTGCTCCTCCTCACACTCCACTGGCTTCAAGTCGAAGCACACATCCCCTACAACAACATTTTGCTGGCCTACGGAGCAGCGAGAGGAACTGCCATTTCCCTTCCTTCAGGCTATGCTGAAACCCTACACCCCAACCCTTTAGCCGTACCCTCATCCTCCTCCTCCTCCTCTGTTCCTCTGCTGATGTAGAGGTTAACCCAGGCTCTGCGTGTCCCCAAGCGCTCTCATTTGTTGACACCTGCAACTGTAAAAGCCTTGGGTTCATGCATATTAACATCAGAAGCCTCCTCCCTAAGTTTTTTTCAATCACTGCTTTAGCACACTCCGCCAACCCTGATGTCCTTGCTGTGTCTGAATCGTGGCTTAGGAAGGCCACGAAGAATGCTGACATTTCCATCCCCAATTACAACATTTTCTTTTCAAGGCAGAACTGCTAAAGGGGGGCAGAATTGCAATTTACTGCAGAGTTCTGTCATACTATCCAGGTCTATGAACAAACAGTTCAAGCTTCTACTTTAAAGATCCATCTCTCCAGAAATAAGTCCCTCACTGTTGCCGCTTGTTATAGACCCCCCCTCAGCAACCAGCTGTGCCCTGGACACAATATGTGAATTGATTGCCCCCCCATCTATCGTCAGAGTTCGTACTGCTGGGTGACCTAAATTTGGATATGCTTAACACCCCGGCAGTCCTACAATCTAAGCTGGATGCCCTCAATCTCACACGAATTATCAAGGAACCTACCAGGTACAACCCTAAATCCATAAACATGGGCACCCTCATAAATATCATCCTGACCAACTTGCCCTCTAAATACACCTCTGCTGTTTTCAACCAGTATTTCAGCGATCACTACCTCATTGCCTGCATCCGCTATGGGTCCGCGGTCAAACGACCACCCCTCATCACTGTCAAACGCTCCCTAAAACACTTCTGCAAGCAGGCCTTTCTAATCGACCTGGCCCGGGTATCCTGGAAGGATATTGACCTCATCCCGTCAGTCGAGGATGCCTGGTCGTTCCTTAAAAGTAATTTCCTCACCATCTTAAATAAGCATGCCCCTTTCTTGACCATGTTCTGTTATAATATCCACCCTGCACAGCCAGAAGAGGACTGGCCACCCCTCATAGCCTGGTTCCTCTCTAGGTTTCTTCCTAGGTTTTTGGCCTTTCTAGGGAGTTTTTCCTAGGGAGTTTTTCCTAGCCACCGTGCTTCTTTCACATGCTTTGCTTGCTGTTTGGGGTTTTAGGCTGGGTTTCTGTACAGCACTTTGAGAATATCAGCTGATGTACGAAGGGCTATATAAAAATAAATTTGAATTTGATTTGAAAACATTTTGAACTAAGAACAGATATAGCCCTTGGTTCACTCCAGACTTGACTGCCCTCGACCAGCACAAAAACATCCTGTGGTGGACTGCATTAGCATCGAATAGTCCCCACGATATGCAACTTTTCAGGTAAGTCAGGAACCAACACACAGTCAGTTAGGAAAGCTAAGGCAAGCTTTTTCAAACTGAAATTTGCATCCTGCAGCACTAATTCCAAAAAGTTATGGGACACTGTAAAGTACATGGAGAATAAGAGCACCTCCTCCCAACTGCCCACTGCACTGAGGCTAGGAAACACTGTCACCACCGATAAATCCATGATAATCGAGAATTTCAACAAGCATTTCTCTACGGCTGGCCATGCTTTCCACCTGGCTACCCCAACCCCGGCCAACAGCTCTGCACCCCCCGCAGAAACTGGCCCACGCCACCCCTCCCCCGCTTCTCTTTCACCCAAATCCAGACAGCTGATGTCCTGAAAGAGCTGCAGAATCTGGATCCCTACAAATCAGCCGGGCTAGACAATCTGGACCCTCTCTTCCTAAAATGATCCGCCGCCATTGTCACAATCCCTATTACTAGTCTCGTCAACCTCTCTTTCGTATCTTCTGAGATTACAAAAGATTGGAAAGCGGCCACGGTCATCCCCCTCTTCAAAGGGGGAGACACTCTTGACCCAAACTGTTACAGACCTATATCCATCCTGCCCTGCCTTTCTACAGTCTTCGAAAGCCAAGTGAACAAACAGATCACCGACCATTTCGAATCCCACAGTACCTTCTCCGGTATGCAATCTGGTTTCCGAGCTGGTCATGGGTACACCTCAGCCATGTTTAAGGTCCTAAATGATATCATAACCGCCATCAATAAAAGACAGTACTGTGCAGCTGTCTTCATTGACCTGGCCAAGGCTTTCGACTCTGTCAATCACAGTATTCTTATCGGCAGACTCAACAGCCCTGGTTTCTCCAATGACTGCCTCGCCTGGTTCACTAACTACTTCTCAGATAGAGTTCAGTGTGTCAAATCGGAGGGCCTGTTGTCCGGACCCCTGGCAGTCTCTATGGGGGTGCCACAGGGTTCAATTCTTGGGCCGACTCTTTTCTCTGTATATATCAATGATGTCGCTCTTGCTGCTGGTGATTCTCTGATCCACCTCTACGCAGACAACACCATTCTGTATACTTTTTGCCCTTCTTTAGACATTGTGTTAACAAATCTCCAACCGAACTTCAACGCCATACAACACTCCTTACATGGCCTCCAACTGATCTTAAATGCTACTAAAACGAAATGCATGCTCTTAAACCGATCGCTGCCCGCACCCGCCCACCTGACTAGCATCACTACTCTGGACAGTTCTGACTTAGAATATGTGGACAACTAAAAATACCAAGGTGTCTGGCTAGACTGTAAACTCTCCTTCCAGACTCACATTAATAAGCATCTCCAATCCAAAGTTAAATCTAGAATCGGCTTCCTTTTTCACAACAAAGCCTCCTTCACTCATGCTGCCAAACATACCCTCGTAAAACTGACTATCCTACCGATTCTTGACTTCGGCGATGTAATTTACAAAATAGCCTCCAACACTCTACTCAGCAAATTGGATGCAGTCTATCACAGTGCCATCTGTTTTGTCACCAAAGCCCCATATACTACCCACCACTGCAACCTGTATGCTCTCGTTGGCTGGTCCTCGCTACATATTCATTGCCAAACCCACTGGCTCCAGGTCATCTACAAGTCTTTGCTAGGTAAAGCTCCGCCTTATCTCAGCTCACTGGTCACCATAGCAACACCCACCCGTAGCATGCGCTCCAGTAGGTATATTTCACTAGTCATCCCCAAAGCTAACACCTCCTTTGGCCGCCTTTCCTTCCAGTTCTCTGCTGCCAACGAATTGCAAAAATCACTGAAGTTGGAGACTTATATCTCCCTCACTAACTGTAAGCGTCAGCTGTCAGAGCAGCTTACCGATTGCTGCAGCTCTACACAGCCCATCTGTAAATAGCCCATCCATCCATCCAACCATCCAACCAACTACCTACCTCATCCCATATTTGTTTTTGTTTTTCTGCTCTTTTGCACACCAGTATTTCTACTTGCACATCCTTGTCTGCACATATATCACTCCAGTGTAAATTGCCAAATTGTAATTACTTCACCATTATTGGCCTATTTATTGCCTTACCTCTTTACTTCAATTGCAAACACTGTACCTTTGTTTATCCCATGTGTAACTCTGTGTTGTTATTGTCGCACTGTTTTGCTTTATCTTGGCCAGGTCGCAGTTGTAAATGAGAACTTGTTCTCAACTGGCCTTCCTGGTTAAATAAAGGTGAAATAAAAATCAAAAAAATCAGAGCACTCCGTTCTGCCACCTCTGGTCTCTTGACCCTCCAACCCCTATGGGAGGTCAGCTCCAGCTTAACCCAGTCAAAGCTCTTCTCTATCCTGGCACCCCAATGGTAGAAAAAGCTTTCCCCCTGAAGCTAGGGAAGCAGAGACCCTGTCCATCTTCCCCCTGAAGCTAGGACAGCTGAGTCCCTGTCCATCTCCCCCCTGAGCTAGGACAGCAGAGACCCTGTCCATCTTCTGAAAACATCTCCAGTCCAGGTTGGGGTTAGTTCTACTGTTGGTCTATCTCTCTCCAGTCCAGGTTGGGGTTAGTTCTACTGTTGGTCTATCTCTCTCCAGTCCAGGTTGGGGTTAGTTCTACTGTTGGTCTATCTCTCTCCAGTCCAGGTTGGGGTTAGTTCTACTGTTGGTCTATCTCTCTCCAGTCCAGGTTGGGGTTAGTTCTACTGTTGGTCTATCTCTCTCCAGTCCAGGTTGAGGTTAGTTCTACTGTTGGTCTATCTCTCTCCACTCCAGGTTGGGGTTAGTTCTACTGTTGGTCTATCTCTCTCCAGTCCAGGTTGGGATTAGTTCTACTGTTGGTCTATCTCTCTCCTGTCCAGGTTGGGGTTAGTTCTACTGTATGTCTATCTTTCTCCCGTCCAGGTTGCAGCCATGGGGAACCTCATTAAGGTCCTTGGCAAGGATTTAGAAAACTGTCCACATTTTTTCCTGGACTTTGAAAGTAAGTGAGCGCTGTTATGTGCATGCATATGTGTGTGTTTTTGACGTCTGTATCAGTGTGTGATGCAGGGTGGAGGTCAGAGGTGAAGGATGCGGTTGCGGATGTGCTCATGGTGTTTTGGAGTGTCGTTGTGTTGTGTTGTTTGTCATGTTCAGAAACTCTCTACCCTCACTCATTCTTGGACCTCCTGAACTGAACCAATCAGTCCTCATAAGCCCCATGTCCATGATCCCTTTGTAGTTCTGTTCATCTTTAAGTTGACATCACAATAAACAGAGGATAGGGATGATAGTTCAGACTACATGATAGTTCAGACTTACCCAGCAGTCCTACAGTACTGAGAAGCTGGATAGACTTACCCAGCAGTCCTCCAGTACTGAGAAGCTGGACCGACTTACCCAGCAGTCCTCCAAGTACTGAGAAGCTGGACAGACTTACCCAGCAGTCCTCCAGTATTGAGAAGCTGGACAGACGTACCCAGCAGTCCTCCAGTACTGAGAAGCTGGACAGACTTACCCAGCAGTCCTCCAGTACTGAGAAGCTGGACAGATGTACCCAGCAGTCCTCCAGTACTGAGAAGCTGGACAGACGTACCCAGCAGTCCTCCAAGTACTGAGAAGCTGGACAGACGTACCCAGCAGTCCTCCAGTACTGAGAAGCTGGACAGACGTACCCAGCAGTCCTCCAGTACTGAGAAACTGGACAGCAGAGAGCTAGAAGAAAACTAAACAGAGAGTGAGACGGGAGAGAGTGATCTGTCTGTCCACGTTGCCATGCCAACACCACCCGCAACCACAACATTCCTGGACGGAGTACGCCACCATCACACCCGACCAACCAACCCACCCACCCACACCTACCCCACCCACACACACACACACACGTCCCTCACACTCTCAAACCTCATCACCCACACACTCCTCTTCTCCTCTCTCTCTGTTCTAGGAGACTCATGGGTAACCTCCTGAAAGTGCTGGCTTGCTCCGATCTAGAGCACGGCCCAATAGTTTTCCTTGACTTTGAACGTGAGACCATCCACTTTTTATTTATTTTCTTCTCTGTTTTTCTCTTCTCTTTTTGTCTTACTTTTGGTTCTTCCTTCATTCTGTCCATGTGTTGTTTGTCATCTACCTGTAGTCTCCCTCCTTCTTCTCCTCCTCCGCGCTTCTCTTCTCAGTCCTCACCTTTTCCTCAATTTTTCAGCTCAAGAGAAAGGGGAAAGGGGGGATACCTAGTCAATTGTCCAACTGAATGTATTCAACTGAAATGTGTCTTCCACATTTAACCCAACCCATCTGAGGCTGGTCTTCATATGTAATAACTCATCTGGTGTTATATGAGAAGACTAGTAATGTGAAGACTAGTAATGAGAAGACTAGTAATGAGAAGACAAGTAATGAGAAGACAAGTAATGAGAAGACTAGTAATGTGAAAACTAGTAATGAGAAGACTAGTAATGTGAAGACTAGTAATGAGAAGACTAGTAATGTGAAGACTAGTAATGAGGAGACTAGTAATGAGAAGACTAGTATAAGCAAGAAGCCGGAATATGGCTACTACTATTGTGATTATTCAAATTGTATCCAGATTTTAAGATTGGAATCAGGCCCTTGCTTTTCTCTTCTTGCTTTGAGCCTCAGACCATCTATATCTATCTTCTTGCTATGAGATAAAGATGTCTTACAGCCTCAGACCATCTATATCTATCTTCTTGCTTGGAGATAAAGATGTCTTACAGCCTCAGACCATCTATATCTATCTTCTTGCTTGGAGATAAAGATGTCTGACAGCCTCAGACCATCTATATCTATCTTCTTGCTTGGAGATAAAGATGTCTTACAGCCTCAGACCATCTATATCTATCTTCTTGCTTGGAGATAAAGATGTCTGACAGCCTCAGACCATCTATATCTATCTTCTTGCTTGGAGATAAAGATGTCTTACAGCCTCAGACCATCTATATCTATCTTCTTGCTATGAGATAAAGATGTCTTACAGCCTCAGACCATCTATATCTATCTTCTTGCTTGGAGATAAAGATGTCTTACAGCCTCAGACCATCTATATCTATCTTCTTGCTATGAGATAAAGATGTCTTACAGCCTCAGACCATCTATATCTATCTTCTTGCTTGGAGATAAAGATGTCTGACAGCCTCAGACCATCTATATCTATCTTCTTGCTATGAGATAAAGATGTCTTACAGCCTCAGACCATCTATATCTATCTTCTTGCTATGAGATAAAGCTGTCTGACAGCCTCAGACCATCTATATCTATCTTCTTGCTATGAGATAAAGATGTCTTACAGCCTCAGACCATCTATATCTATCTTCTTGCTATGAGATAAAGATGTCTTACAGCCTCAGACCATCTATATCTATCTTCTTGCTATGAGATAAAGATGTCTTACAGCCTCAGACCATCTATATCTAGCCACCCCTCTCTTCTTACCTCTATGCAATGCTATCGGATGAGTGTGTGAGAGTGTGTGCATGTGTTTATGTTTAAAATCTGGTGTGTGTGTGTGTGTGTGTGTGTGTGTGTGTGTGTGTGTGTGTGTGTGTGTGTGTGTGTGTGTGTGTGCGCGTGAGTGTGTGTGCCAGAGGAGGCTGGTGGGAGGAGCTATAGGAGGAAGGTCTCATTGTATTGGCTGGAATGGAATTAAATGGAACTGAGTTAAAAGTGTGGTTTCCATGAGTTTGATACCGTCCCATGAATTCCATTCCAGCCGTCACAATGAGACCGTCCTGCTATGGCTCCTCTCACCAGCCTCCTCTGGTGTTCATATGCGTGTTTGTGTGTGTATGGGGGCAGCGAGGGTCGTTTACACGATAACCGCCTCCATCCTCGCCTTCCCTCTTTCCACTCTGACCTCTAACATTTAACTTCCTGCCTTCCTTCCTTCCTTCCTTCCTCCTGCCTTCTCCAAAGTTCCCCCTGTTAATTAACAGAAATGTTTCCTTCCACTGGTAGATTCTGTTATATATCCTATGGAAGAGGGAAAGTCCACTGCTAGGGAGAAAGGGATGTTTGTACTAATGTAGAGTAAACCCCCTCTCTACAGTAGCACTGTACTCTCCTGCTTCAGTGAGAGGCAGAAGTCACCTCTGTCACACAGATGAAAGCTTGAGTTAACAATAATACAGACCAAAACAACGACCAAAGATAAAGACCTACTCCATAACCTATAACTCCAATAATTCACCTTTATCTAGAATCAAACAAACCATCGACACAATAACTCATCTAAACAGGGTCAACTCCATTACAAACCAAAACAACATAGACCAGGGATATGGGTCAACTCCATTACAAACCAAACAACATAGACCAGGGATATGATCAACTCCATTACAAACCAAACAACACAGACCAGGGATATGGGTCAACTCCATTACAAACCAAACAACACAGACCAGGGATATGGGTCAACTCCATTACAAACCAAAACAACATAGACCAGGGATATGGGTCAACTCCATTACAAACCAAACAACACAGACCAGGGATATGGGTCAACTCCATTACAAACCAAACAACACAGACCAGGGATATGGGTCAACTCCATTACAAACCAAAACAACATAGACCAGGGATAGGGGTCAACTCCATTACAAACCAAACATAGACCAGGGATATGGGTCAACTCCATTACAAACCAAAACAACATAGACCAGGGATATGGGTCAACTCCGTTACAAACCAAACAACACAGACCAGGGATATGGGTCAACTCCATTACAAACCAAACAACATAGACCAGGGATATGGGTCAACTCCATTACAAACCAAACAACATAGACCAGGGATATGGGTCAACTCCATTACAAACCAAACAACATAGACCAGGGATATGGGTCAACTCCATTACAAACCAAACAACATAGACCAGGGATATGGGTCAACTCCATTACAAACCAAACAACATAGACCAGGGATATGGGTCAACTCCATTACAAACCAAAACAACATAGACCAGGGATATGGGTCAACTCCATTACAAACCAAAACAACATAGACCAGGGATATGGGTCAACTCCATTACAAACCAAAACAACATAGACCAGGGATATGGGTCAACTCCGTTACAAACCAAACAACACAGACCAGGGATATGGGTCAACTCCATTACAAACCAAACAACATAGACCAGGGATATGGGTCAACTCCATTACAAACCAAAACAACATAGACCAGGGATATGGGTCAACTCCATTACAAACCAAACAACATAGACCAGGGATATGGGTCAACTCCATTACAAACCAAAACAACATAGACCAGGGATATGGGTCAACTCCATTACAAACCAAAACAACATAGACCAGGGATATGGGTCAACTCCATTACAAACCAAAACAACATAGACCAGGGATATGGGTCAACTCCATTACAAACCAAACAACATAGGCCAGGGATATGGGTCAACTCCATAACAAGAATGTGTCATGTCCGTAACCTAAATGAGAACCCTGGTTCACCTCCCGTCCCCTTCACAGCCTTAGTTTATCAATGTATTCATTGCCCTGGTGTGACGTAATGATGCCAGTAGTGTTGACATAGGTAATGACTTCAGATATAGTGATGACAGTGACATGTGTGTGTGTGTGTGTGTGTGTGTGTGTGTGTGTGTGTGTGTGACGCTGAGCCAGGATCATTTTAACAACAGGGAAGTGTAACCTGGGAATATTATACAGACGTTAACAGCTCCTTCGTGTACGTGAGGAGAGCGTGAGGCGTTCCACCTCTACTGTACACAGGAGTGAATTCATGGAGCAGAGAGCACTGGTATCTCTGAATCCCTGCAATTACACAACAAAATGGCCACGACTTCCGCTGAACACAAACATGAACAAAACAGACACTGTCAAGCGTCCAAAACGTTTACTCGTAACGCACCACGGCGTTCTACAATATTGGACCGTTTAGTTTTCATACTTTTGGAATCCTCAGCGCTATTTATCTACCTGTCGCTACCTTCGAATGGCTAGAGCTGTGGGGAGGTGCACGTCAGGGCTGTGTGTGTCCCCACATGGATCGATGTTGGTCTCAGAGCCATGTCACAACAGGGCGCCGGACTAGCGCTTCTGTGGACTCTGAATTAGCTTAAACCTCTTGCCGCCAGAATAAGTTCTCCCCTGCCTGTCCCGTTTAGTCACACACGTAACGCACGCACGCACGCACGCACGCACGATGTGGTGGTCCCATGTTGCTCAGTTAGTAGAGCATGGTACTTGCAACTCCAAGGGTTGTGAGTTCGATTCCCACAGGGGACCAGTATGAACAAATATGAAAATGTATACAGTCGCTCTGAATAAGAGTGTCTTTTTAATTACAAAAAAAAAGGTCAAATTAGCATCAGAAAAAAAGCCTACAGTATAGTGATTGAGAGGCAATGTGTGTGTGCTTCGGGTTAGTTTTGGCTGTTCAGCTGATCTGGCTACGACCTTTGGATGAGAGACAAAAGAAAAAAACATGACGTATGTGAACTCCTTTTGGCAGTTCACATACACTACCCACAATCCTCCTCTACATATGAAAGGCGAGTTCTAAATGTGGATCTCTGTGACGTAGAAGCGTAGAGGGAGACAATGCTTTATGAACACTTCAGGCTGACGCAGGGCAAAAAAATGCTGTAGTGTGAATTATGCAACACTACTCCCTACAGTTCTCTGCCTCAGCTCTCACCCTCTCTCTGTGCCCACTCTCTCTCTCTCTCTCTCTCTCCAGGCAATCTCTTTTATTCTCTTAGTGGTCTTTTCAGGGTTTCTTCCACTCCCACAGCCCCTCTTTCCACCTCTCTTTCTCTCCCATTCTCCGCCATATCTATCTTTCTTTGCTGTCTCTTCTTGGATTTTTCTGCCTGTTCCTGTCCTCTCTCTCGTCCCATCCATCCATCTCTCTCTCGCTCTCTCTCCCCCCACCCTCCCTCTCTCCCACCTCTTCTCTCTCTCTCCATTCCCCTCCCTCTTCCTCTGACCACAGTGCAGCCTGGTTTATACATAGTAGCAGCTGCTGGTCAGCATGCAGCAGATTGATAGGTCAGACCTTTCCTGTTCTGTTTAATCGGGCCTGGCCACCAACCCCAGAGCCCTTACTGCTTCATTACCCCCCCCCCCCCCCCCCCCCCCCCCACCAACCCCAGAGCCCTTACTGCTTCATTACCCCCCCCCAACACAAACCCCAGAGCCCTTACTTCTTCATTACCCCCCCCCCACCAACCCCAGAGCCCTTACTGCTTCATTACCACCCCACCAACCCCAGAGCCCTTACTGCTTCATTACCCCCCCCACCAACCCCAGAGCCCTTATGGCTTCATTACCCCCCCCCACCAACCCCAGAGCCCTTACTGCTTCATTACCCCCCCCCACCAACCCCAGAGCCCTTACTGCTTCATTACCCCCCCACCAACCCCAGAGCCCTTACTGCTTCATTACCCCCCCCCCCCCCCCCACCAACCCCAGAGCCCTTACTGCTTCATTATTCTCCCCCCACCAACCCCAGAGCCCTTACTGCTTCATTACCCCCCCACCAACCCCAGAGCCCTTACTGCTTCATTACCCCCCCCCCCCCCCCACCAACCCCAGAGCCCTTACTGCTTCATTACCCCCCCACCAACCCCAGAGCCCTTACTGCTTCATTACCACCCTCCCCCCCCCACCAACCCCAGAGCCCTTACTGCTTCATTACCCCCCCCCCCCCACCAACCCCAGAGCCCTTACTGCTTCATTACCCCCCCTACCAACCCCAGAGCCCTTACTTCTTCATTACCCCCCCCCCCCCCACCAACCCCAGAGCCCTTATTGCTTCATTACCCCCCCCCACCAACCCCAGAGCCCTTACTGCTTCATTACCCCCCCCCCCACCAACCCCAGAGCCCTTATTGATTCATTACCCCCCCACCAACCCCAGAGCCCTTACTTCTTCATTACCCCCCCCCCCAACAACCCCAGAGCCCTTACTGCTTCATTACCATCCCCCCCCCCCCACCAACCCCAGAGCCCTTACTGCTTCATTACCCCCCCCCCACCAACCCCAGAGCCCTTACTGCTTCATTACCCCCCTACCAACCCCAGAGCCCTTACTGCTTCATTACCCCCCCTACCAACCCCAGACCCTTACTGCTTCATTACCCCCCCCTACCAACCCCAGAGCCCTTATTGCTTCATTACCCCCCCCCCCCCCCCACCAACCCCAGAGCCCTTACTGCTTCATTACCCCCCCCCACCAACCCCAGAGCCATTACTGCTTCATTACCACCCCCCCACCAATCCCAGAGCCCTTACTGCTTCATTACCCCCCCCCACCAACCCCAGAGCCCTTACTGCTTCATTACCCCCCCACCAACTCCAGAGCCCTTACTGCTTCATTACCCCCCCACCAACCCCAGAGCCCTTACTGCATCATTCCCCCCCCCCACCAACCCCAGAGCACTTACTGCTTCATTACCCCCCCCCCACCAACCCCAGAGCCCTTACTGCTTCATTACCCCCCCCCACCAACCCCAGAGCCCTTACTGCTTCATTACCCCCCCCCCCACCAACCCCAGAACCCTTACTGCTTCATTACCCCCCCCCACCAACCCCAGAGCCCTTACTGCTTCATTACCCCCCCCACCAACCCCAGAGCCCTTACTGCTTCATTACCCCCCCCCCCCCCACAAACCCCAGAGCCCTTACTGCTTCATTACCACCCCCCCCACCAACCCCAGAGCCCTTACTGCTTCATTACCCCCCCCCACCAACCCAAGAGCCCTTACTGCTTCATTACCCCCCCCACCAACCCCAGAGCCCTTACTGCTTCATTACCCCCCCACCAACTCCCGAGCCCTTACTGCTTCATTACCCCCCCTACCAACCCCAGAGCCCTTACTGCTTCATTACCCCCCACCAATCCCAGAGCCCTTACTGCTTCATTACCCCCCCACCAACACCAGAGCCCTTACTGCTTCATTACCCCCCCTACAACCCCAGAGCCCTTACTGCTTCATTACCCCCCCCCCACCAACCCCAGAGCCCTTACTACTTCATTACCACCCCCCCCCCCACCAACCCCAGATCCCTTACTGCTTCATTACCCCCCCCACCAACCCCAGAGCCCTTACTGCATCATTACTCCCCCCTCCCAATCCCAGAGCCCTTACTGCTTCATTACCCCCCCCCCCCCACCAACCCCAGAGCCATTACTGCTTCATTACCCCCCTACCAACCCCAGAGCCCTTACTGCTTCATTACCCCCCCACCAACCCCAGAGCCCTTACTGCATCATTCCCCCCCCCTACCAATCCCAGAGCCCTTACTGCTTCATTACCCCCCCACCAATCCCAGAGCCCTTACTGCTTCATTACCCCCCCACCAACCCCAGAGCCCTTACTGCTTCATTACCCCCCCACCAACCCCAGAGCCCTTACTGCTTCATTACCCCCCCCACCAACCCCAGAGCCCTTACTGCTTCATTACCACCCCCCCCCCACCAACCCCAGATCCCTTACTGCATCATTCCCCCCCCCTACCAATCCCAGAGCCCTTACTGCTTCATTACCCCCCCACCAACCCCAGAGCCCTTACTGCTTCATTACCCCCCCACCAACCCCAGAGCCCTTACTGCTTCATTACCCCCCCCCCCCACTATCCCCAGAGCCCTTACTGCTTCATTACCCCCCTTACCAACCCCAGAGCCCTTACTGCTTCATTACCCCCCCCCCACCAACCCCAGAGCCCTTACTGCTTCATTACCACCCCCCCCCACCAACCCCAGAGCCCTTACTGCTTCATTACCACCCCCCCACACCAACCCCAGAGCCCTTACTGCTTCATTACCCCCCCCTACCAACCCCAGAGCCCTTACTGCTTCATTACCCCCCTACCAACCCCAGAGCCCTTACTGCTTCATTACCCCCCACCAATCCCAGAGCCCTTACTGCTTCATTACCCCCCCACCAACACCAGAGCCCTTACTGCTTCATTACCCCCCCTACCAACCCCAGAGCCCTTACTGCTTCATTACCCCCCCCCACCAACCCCAGAGCCCTTACTGCTTCATTACCACCCCCCCCCCACCAACCCCAGATCCCTTACTGCTTCATTACCCCCCCCACCAACCCCAGAGCCCTTACTGCATCATTACTCCCCCCTCCCAATCCCAGAGCCCTTACTGCTTCATTACCCCCCCCCCCCCACCAACCCCAGAGCCATTACTGCTTCATTACCCCCCTACCAACCCCAGAGCCCTTACTGCTTCATTACCCCCCCACCAACCCCAGAGCCCTTACTGCATCATTCCCCCCCCCTACCAATCCCAGAGCCCTTACTGCTTCATTACCCCCCCACCAATCCCAGAGCCCTTACTGCTTCATTACCCCCCCACCAACCCCAGAGCCCTTACTGCTTCATTACCCCCCCACCAACCCCAGAGCCCTTACTGCTTCATTACCCCCCCACCAACCCCAGAGCCCTTACTGCTTCATTACCCCCCCCCCCCACTATCCCCAGAGCCCTTACTGCTTCATTACCCCCCTTACCAACCCCAGAGCCCTTACTGCTTCATTACCCCCCCCCCACCAACCCCAGAGCCCTTACTGCTTTATTACCACCCCCCCCCACCAACCCCAGAGCCCTTACTGCTTCATTACCACCCCCCCACACCAACCCCAGAGCCCTTACTGCTTCATTACCCCCCCCCTACCAACCCCAGAGCCCTTACTGCTTCATTACCCCCCTACCAACCCCAGAGCCCTTACTGCTTCATTACCCCCCCCACCAACCCCAGAGCCCTTACTGCTTCTTTACCCCCCCACCAACCCCAGAGCCCTTACTGCTTCATTACCCCCCCCCCACCATCCCCAGAGCCCTTACTGCTTCATTACCCCCCCTACCAACCCCAGAGCCCTTACTGCTTCATTACCCCCCCTACCAACCCCAGAGCCCTTACTGCTTCATTACCCCCCTACCAACCCCAGAGACCTTACTGCTTCTTTACCCCCCCACCAACCCCAGAGCCCTTACTGCTTCATTACCACCCCCCCCCACCAACCCCAGAGCCCTTACTGCTTCATTACCACCCCCCCCCCCCACACCAACCCCAGAGCCTTTACTGCTTCATTACCCCCCCCTACCAACCCCAGAGCCCTTACTGCTTCATTACCCCCCCCACCAACCCCAGAGCCCTTACTGCTTCATTACCCCCCCCCACCAATCCCAGAGCCCTTACTGCTTCATTACCCCCCCTACCAACCCCAGATCCCTTACTGCTTCATTACCCCCCCTACCAACCCCAGAGCCCTTAATGCTTCATTACCCCCCCTACCAACCCTAGAGCCCTTACTGCTTCATTACCCCCCCCCCACCAACCTCAGAGCCCTTACTGCTTCATTACCACCCCCCCTACCAATCCCAGAGCCCTTACTGCTTCATTACCCCCCCACCAACCTCAGAGCCCTTACTGCTTCATTACCCCCCCACCAACCCCAGAGCCCTTATGGCTTCATTACCCCCCCCCCACCAACCCCAGAGCCCTTACTGCTTCATTACCCCCCCCACCAACCCCAGAGCCCTTACTGCTTCATTACCCCCCCCCACCAACCCCAGAGCCCTTACTGCTTCATTATTCTCCCCCCACCAACCCCAGAGCCCTTACTGCTTCATTACCCCACCCACTAACCCCAGAGCCTTTACTGCTTCATTACCCCCCCACCAACCCCAGAGCCCTTACTGCTTCATTACCCCCCTTACCAACCCCAGAGCCCTTATTGCTTCATTACCACCCCCCCCCCACCAACCCCAGAGCCCTTACTGCTTCATTACCCCCCCCTCCCACCAACCCCAGAGCCCTTACTGCTTCATTACCACCCCCCCCACCAACCCCAGAGCCCTTACTGCTTCATTAACGCCCCCCCCACCAACCCCAGAGCCCTTACTGCTTCATTACCCCCCCCCCACCAACCCCAGAGCCCTTACTGCTTCATTACCCCTCCACACCAACCCCATAGCCCTTACTGCTTCATTACCCCCCCCACCAACCCCAGAGCCCTTACTGCTTCATTACCCCCCCAACCAACCCTAGAGCGCTTACTGCTTCATTACCCCCCCTACCAACCCCAGAGCCCTTACTGCTTCATTACCCCCCCCACCAACCCCAGAGCCCTTACTGCTTCATTACCCCCCCCCACCAACCCCAGAGCCCTTACTGCTTCATTACCCCCCCCCCCACCAACCCCAGAGCCCTTACTGCTTCATTACCACCCCACCACCAACCCCAGAGCCCTTACTGCTTCATTACCCACCCCCCAACCAACCCCAGAGCCCTTACTGCTTCATAACCCCCCCCCCCCCCCACCAACCCCAGAGCCCTTACTGCTTCATTACCCCCACCCCCAACCAACCCCAGAGCCCTTACTGCTTCATTACCCCCCCACCAACCCCAGAGTCCTTACTGCTTCATTACCCCCCCCCCTACCAACCCCAGAGCCCTTACTGCTTCATTAACCCCCCAACCAACCCCAGAGCCCTTACTGCTTCATAACCCCCCCCCCCACCAACCCCAGAGCCCTTACTGCTTCATTACCCCCACCCCCAACCAACCCCAGAGCCCTTACTGCTTCATTACCCCCCCACCAACCCCAGAGTCCTTACTGCTTCATTACCCCCCCCCCTACCAACCCCAGAGCCCTTACTGCTTCATTATTCTCCCCCCACCAACCCCAGAGCCCTTACTGCTTCATTACCCCCACCCCCAACCAACCCCAGAGCCCTTACTGCTTCATTACCCCCCCCACCAACCCCAGAGCCCTTACTGCTTCATTACCCCCCCCCCACCAACCCCAGAGCCCTTACTGCTTCATTATTCTCCCCCCACCAACCCCAGAGCCCTTACTGCTTCATTACCCCACCCACTAACCCCAGAGCCTTTACTGCTTCATTACCCCCCCACCAACCCCAGAGCCCTTACTGCTTCATTACCCCCCTTACCAACCCCAGAGCCCTTATTGCTTCATTACCACCCCCCCCCCACCAACCCCAGAGGCCTTACTGCTTCATTACCACCCGCCCCACCAACCCCAGAGCCCTTACTGCTTCATTACCCCCCCCCTCCCACCAACCCCAGAGCCCTTACTGCTTCATTACCACCCCCCCCACCAACCCCAGAGCCCTTACTGCTTCATTAACGCCCCCCCCACCAACCCCAGAGCCCTTACTGCTTCATTACCCCCCCCCCCACCAACCCCAGAGCCCTTACTGCTTCATTACCCCTCCACACCAATCCCATAGCCCTTACTGCTTCATTAACCCCCCCACCAACCCAAGAGCCCTTACTGCTTCATTACCCCCCCAACCAACCCTAGAGCGCTTACTGCTTCATTACCCCCCCTACCAACCCCAGAGCCCTTACTGCTTCATTACCCCCCCCACCAACCCCAGAGCCCTTACTGATTCATTACCCCCCCCCACCAACCCCAGAGCCCTTACTGCTTCATTACCCCCCCCCCACCAACCCCAGAGCCCTTACTGCTTCATTACCACCCCACCACCAACCCCAGAGCCCTTACTGCTTCATTACCCACCCCCCAACCAACCCCAGAGCCCTTACTGCTTCATAACCCCCCCCCCCACCAACCCCAGAGCCCTTACTGCTTCATTACCCCCACCCCCAACCAACCCCAGAGCCCTTACTGCTTCATTACCCCCCCACCAACCCCAGAGTCCTTACTGCTTCATTACCCCCCCCCTACCAACCCCAGAGCCCTTACTGCTTCATTACCCCCCCCACCAACCCCAGAGCCCTTACTGCTTCATTACCCCCCCAACCAACCCCAGAGCCCTTACTGCTTCATAACCCCCCCCCCCACCAACCCTAGAGCCCTTACTGCTTCATTACCTCCACCCCCAACCAACCCCAGAGCCCTTACTGCTTCATTACCCCCCCACCAACCCCAGAGCCCTTACTGCTTCATTACCCCCCCCCCACCAACCCCAGAGCCCTTACTGCTTCATTACCCCCCCTACCAACCCCAGAGCCCTTACTGCTTCATTACCCCCCCACCAACCCCAGAGCCCTTACTGCTTCAATACCCCCCCCACCAACCCCAGAGCCCTTACTGCTTCATTACCCCCCCACCAACCCCAGAGCCCTTACTGCTTCATTACCCCCCCTACCAACCCCAGAGCCCTTACTGCTTCATTACCCCCCCCCCCCACCAACCCCAGAGCCCTTACTGCTTCATTACCCCCCCCCACCAACCCCAGAGCCCTTACTGCTTCATTACCCCCCCCCCACCAACCCCAGAGCCCTTACTGCTTCATTACCCCCCCACCAACCCCAGAGCCCTTACTGCTTCATTACCCCCCCACCAACCCCAGAGCCCTTACTGCTTCATTACCCCCCCCCCACCAACCCCAGAGCCCTTACTGCTTCATTACCCCCAACCAACCCCAGAGCGCTTATTGCTTCATTACCCCCCCTACCAATCCCAGAGCCCTTACAGCTTCATTACCACCCCACCACCAACCCCAGACCCCTTACTGCTTCATTACCTTTCCCCACCAACCCCAGAGCCCTTACTGCTTCATTACCCCCCCCCCCACCAACCCCAGAGCCCTTACTGCTTCATTACCCCCCCCCCAACAACCCCAGAGCCCTTACTGCTTCATTACCACCCCACCAACCCCAGAGCCCTTACCCTCCCCCCCACCAACCCCAGAGCCCTTACTGCTTCATTACCGCCCCACCAACCCCAGAGCCCTTACTGCTTCGTTACCCCCCCCAACAACCCCAGAGCCCTTACTGCTTCATTACCCCCCCCCACCAACCCCAGAGCCCTTACTGCTTCATTACCCCCCCACCAACCCCAGAGCCCTTACTGCTTCATTACCACCCCCCCCCCACCAACCCCAGAGCCCTTACTGCTTCATTACCCCCCCCCCACCAACCCCAGAGCCCTTACTGCTTCATTACCCCCCACCAACCCCAGAGCCCTTACTGCTTCATTACCCCCACCCCCAACCAACCCCAGATCCCTTACTGCTTCATTACCCCCCCCCACCAACCCCAGAGCCCTTACTGCTTCATTACCCCCCCCCTACCAACCCCAGAGCCCTTACTGCTTCATTACCCCCCCCCCCCACCAACCCCAGAGCCCTTACTGCTTCATTACCCCCCCAACCAACCCCAGAGCCCTTACTGCTTCATTACCCCCCCACCACCAACCCCAGAGCCCTTATTGCTTCATTAACCCCCCACCAACCCCAGAGCCCTTACTGCTTCATTACCCCCCCACCAACCCCAGAGCCCTTACTGCTTCATTACCCCCCCCACCAACCCCAGAGCCCTTACTGCATAATTACCCGCCCCCCCCCCACCAACCCCAGAGCCCTTACTGCTTCATTACCCCCCCACCAACCCCAGAGCCCTTACTGCTTCATTACCCCCCCTACCAACCCCAGAGCCCTTACTGCTTCATTACCCCCCCCCCACCAACCCCAGAGCCCTTACCCTCCCCCCCACCAACCCAAGAGCCCTTACTGCTTCATTACCCCCCCCCACCAACCCCAGAGCCCTTACTGCTTCTTTACCACCCCCCCCTACCAACCCCAGATCCCTTACTGCTTCATTACCCCCCCCCCCCACCAACCCCAGAGCCCTTACTGCTTCATTACCCCCCCCACCAACCCCAGAGCACTTACTGCTTCATTACCCCCCCCCCCCCACCAACCCCAGAGCCCTTACCCTCCCCCCCACCAACCCAAGAGCCCTTACTGCTTCATTACCCCCCCCACCAACCCCAGAGCCCTTACTGCTTCATTACCCCCCCCCCACCAACCCCAGAGCCCTTACCCTCCCCCTCCACCAACCCAAGAGCCCTTACTGCTTCATTACCCCCCCCCACCAACCCCAGAGCCCATACTGCTTCATTACCCCCCCCCCACCAACCCCAGAGCCCTTACTGCTTCATTACCACCCCCCCACCAACCCGAGAACCCTTACTGCTTCATTACCCCCCCACCAACCCCAGAGCCCTTACTGCTTCATTACCCCCCCCCCCCACCAACCCCAGAGCCCTTACTGCTTCATTACCCCCCCTACCAACCCCAGAGCCCTTACTGCTTCATTACCCCCCCACCAACCCCAGAGCCCTTACTGCTTCAATACCCCCCCCACCAACCCCAGAGCCCTTACTGCTTCATTACCCCCCCACCAACCCCAGAGCCCTTACTGCTTCATTACCCCCCCTACCAACCCCAGAGCCCTTACTGCTTCATTACCCCCCCCCCCACCAACCCCAGAGCCCTTACTGCTTCATTACCCCCCCCCACCAACCCCAGAGCCCTTACTGCTTCATTACCCCCCCCCACCAACCCCAGAGCCCTTACTGCTTCATTACCCCCCCACCAACCCCAGAGCCCTTACTGCTTCATTACCCCCCCACCAACCCCAGAGCCCTTACTGCTTCATTACCCCCCCCCCACCAACCCCAGAGCCCTTACTGCTTCATTACCCCCCCCACCAACCCCAGAGCCCTTACTGCTTCATTACCGCCCCACCAACCCCAGAGCCCTTACTGCTTCGTTACCCCCCCCACCAACCCCAGAGCCCTTACTGCTTCATTACCCACCCCACCAACCCCAGAGCCCTTACTGCTTCATTACCCCCCCCACCAACCCCAGAGCCCTTACTGCTTCATTACCACCCCCCCCCCACCAACCCCAGAGCCCTTACTGCTTCATTACCCCCCCCCCACCAACCCCAGAGCCCTTACTGCTTCATTACCCCCCACCAACCCCAGAGCGCTTATTGCTTCATTACCCCCCCTACCAATCCCAGAGCCCTTACAGCTTCATTACCACCCCACCACCAACCCCAGACCCCTTACTGCTTCATTACCTTTCCCCACCAACCCCAGAGCCCTTACTGCTTCATTACCCCCCCCCCACCAACCCCAGAGCCCTTACTGCTTCATTACCCCCCCCCCCAACAACCCCAGAGCCCTTACTGCTTCATTACCCCCCCACCAACCCCAGAGCCCTTACCCTCCCCCCCACCAACCCCAGAGCCCTTACTGCTTCATTACCGCCCCACCAACCCCAGAGCCCTTACTGCTTCGTTACCCCCCCCAACAACCCCAGAGCCCTTACTGCTTCATTACCCCCCCCCACCAACCCCAGAGCCCTTACTGCTTCATTACCCCCCCACCAACCCCAGAGCCCTTACTGCTTCATTACCACCCCCCCCCCCACCAACCCCAGAGCCCTTACTGCTTCATTACCCCCCCCCCACCAACCCCAGAGCCCTTACTGCTTCATTACCCCCCACCAACCCCAGAGCCCTTACTGCTTCATTACCCCCACCCCCAACCAACCCCAGATCCCTTACTGCTTCATTACCCCCCCCACCAACCCAAGAGCCCTTACTGCTTCATTACCCCCCCCCCTACCAACCCCAGAGCCCTTACTGCTTCATTACCCCCCCCCCCACCAACCCCAGAGCCCTTACTGCTTCATTACCCCCCCAACCAACCCCAGAGCCCTTACTGCTTCATTACCCCCCCACCACCAACCCCAGAGCCCTTATTGCTTCATTAACCCCCCACCAACCCCAGAGCCCTTACTGCTTCATTACCCCCCCACCAACCCCAGAGCCCTTACTGCTTCATTACCCCCCCCACCAACCCCAGAGCCCTTACTGCATAATTACCCGCCCCCCCCCACCAACCCCAGAGCCCTTACTGCTTCATTACCCCCCCACCAACCCCAGAGCCCTTACTGCTTCATTACCCCCCCCTACCAACCCCAGAGCCCTTACTGCTTCATTACCCCCCCCCCACCAACCCCAGAGCCCTTACCCTCCCCCCCACCAACCCAAGAGCCCTTACTGCTTCATTACCCCCCCCCACCAACCCCAGAGCCCTTACTGCTTCTTTACCACCCCCCCTACCAACCCCAGATCCCTTACTGCTTCATTACCCCCCCCCACCAACCCCAGAGCCCTTACTGCTTCATTACCCCCCCCACCAACCCCAGAGCACTTACTGCTTCATTACCCCCCCCCCCACCAACCCCAGAGCCCTTACCCTCCCCCCCACCAACCCAAGAGCCCTTACTGCTTCATTACCCCCCCCACCAACCCCAGAGCCCTTACTGCTTCATTACCCCCCCCCCCACCAACCCCAGAGCCCTTACCCTCCCCCTCCACCAACCCAAGAGCCCTTACTGCTTCTTTAACCCCCCCCCACCAACCCCAGAGCCCATACTGCTTCATTACCCCCCCCCCCACCAACCCCAGAGCCCTTACTGCTTCATTACCACCCCCCCACCAACCCGAGAACCCTTACTGCTTCATTACCCCCCCACCAACCCCAGAGCCCTTACTGCTTCATTACCCCCCCCCCCCCACCAACCCCAGAGCCCTTACTGCTTCATTACCCCCCCACCAACCCCAGAGCCCTTACTGCTTCATTAGCCCCCACCAACCCCAGAGCCCTTACTGCTTCATTACCCCCCCCACCAACCCCAGAGCCCTTACTGCTTCATTACCACCCCCCCCACCAACCCCATTGCCCTTACTGCTTCATTACCCCCCCCCACCAACCCCATAGCCCTTACTGCTTCATTACCCCCCCCCACCAACCCCAGAGCCCTTACTGCTTCATTACCCCCCCACCAACCTCAGAGCCCTTACTGCTTCATTACCCCCCCCTACCAATCCCAGAGCCCTTACTGCTTCATTACCCCCCCACCAATCCCAGAGCCCTTACTGCTTCATTACCCCCCCTACCAACCCCAGAGCCCTTACTGCTTCATTACCCCCCCCCCCCCCCACCAACGCCAGAGCCCTTACTGCTTCATTACCGCCCCTACCAACCCCAGAGCCCTTACTGCTTCATTACCCCCCCCCCCCACCAACCCCAAAGTCCTTACTGCCTCATTACCCCCCCTCACCAACCCCAGAGCCCTTACTGCTTCATTACCCCCCCCCCACCAACCCCAGAGCCCTTACTGCTTCATTACCCCCCCACCAACCCCAGAGCCCTTACTTCTTCATTACCCCCCCCACCAACCCCAGAGCCCTTACTGCTTCATTACCCCCCCCTACCAATCCCAGAGCCCTTACTGCTTCATTACCCCCCCCACCAACCCCAGAGCCCTTACTGCTTCATTACCCCCCCCCACCAACCCCAGAGCCCTTACTGCTTCATTACCCCCCCCCCACCAACCCCAGAGCCCTTACCCCCCCCCACCAACCCCAGAGCCCTTACTGCTTCATTACCACCCCCCCACCAAACCCAGAGCCCTTACTGCTTCATTACCCCCCCACCAACCCCACAGCCCTTACTGCTTCATTACCCCCCCCCCCACCAACCCCAGAGCCCTTACTGCTTCATTACCCCCCCACCAACCCCAGAGCCCTTACTTCTTCATTACCCCCCCCACCAACCCCAGAGCCCTTACTGCTTCATTACCCCCCCCTACCAATCCCAGAGCCCTTACTGCTTCATTACCCCCCCCCCACCAACCCCAGAGCCCTTACTGCTTCATTACCCCCCCCCCACCAACCCCAGAGCCCTTACTGCTTCATTACCCCCCCCCCCACCAACCCCAGAGCCCTTACCCCCCCCCCCACCAACCCCAGAGCCCTTACTGCTTCATTACCACCCCCCCACCAAACCCAGAGCCCTTACTGCTTCATTACCCCCCCACCAACCCCACAGCCCTTACTGCTTCATTACCCCCCCCCCCACCAACCCCAGAGCCCTTACTGCTTCATTACCCCCCCACCAACCCCAGAGCCCTTACTTCTTCATTACCCCCCCCACCAACCCCAGAGCCCTTACTGCTTCATTACCCCCCCCTACCAATCCCAGAGCCCTTACTGCTTCATTACCCCACCCCACCAACCCCAGAGCCCTTACTGCTTCATTACCCCCCCCCCACCAACCCCAGAGCCCTTACTGCTTCATTACCCCCCCCCCCACCAACCCCAGAGCCCTTACCCCCCCCCACCAACCCCAGAGCCCTTACTGCTTCATTACCACCCCCCCACCAAACCCAGAGCCCTTACTGCTTCATTACCCCCCCACCAACCCCACAGCCCTTACTGCTTCATTACCCCCCCCCCCCCACCAACCCCAGAGCCCTTACTGCTTCATTACCAAATCCAGAAAATCACATTGTATGATTTTTAAGTAATTAATTTGCATTTTATTGTATGACATAAGTATTTGATCACCTACCAACCAGCAAGAATTCCGGCTCTCACAGACCTGTTAGTTTTTCTTTAAGAAGCCCTCCTGTTCTCCACTCATTACCTGTATTAACTGCACCTGTTTGAACTCCTTACCTGTATAAAAGACACCTGTCCACACACTCAATCAAACAGACTCCAACCTCTCCACAATGGCCAAGACCAGAGAGCTGTGTAAGGACATCAGGGATAAAATTGTAGACCTGCACAAGGCTGGGATGGGCTACAGGACAGTAGGCAAGCAGCTTGGTGAGAAGGCAACAACTGTTGTCGCAATTATTAGAAAATGGAAGAAGTTCAAGATGACGGTCAATCACCCTCGGTCTGGGGCTCCATGCAAGATCTCAATAATCATGAGGATGGTGAGAGATTAGCCCAGAAGTACACGTCAGGACCTGGTCAATGACCTGAAGAGAGCTGGGACCACAGTCTCAAAGAAAACCATTAGTAACACACTACGCCGTCATGGATTAAAATCCTGCAGCGCATGCACGGTCCCCCTGCTCAAGCCTGCGCATGTCCAGGCCGTCTGAAGTTTGCCAATGACCATCTGGATGATCCAGAGGAGGAATGGGAGAAGGTCATGTGGTCTGATGAGACAAAAATAGAGCTTTTTGGTCTAAACTCCACTCGCCATGTTTGGAGGAAGAAGAAGGAGGAGTACAACCCCAAGAACACCATCCCAACCGTAAAGCATGGAGGTGGAAACATCATTCTTTGGGGATGCTTTTCTGCAAAGGGGACAGGACGACTGCTTCATATTGAGGGGAGGATGGATGGGGCCATGTATCGCGAGATCTTGGCCAACAACCTCCTTCCCTCAGTAAGAGCATTGAAGATGGGTCGTGGCTGGGTCTTCCAGCATGACAACGACCCGAAACACACAGCCAGGGCAACTAAGGAGTGGCTCCGTAAGAAGCATCTCAAGGTCCTGGTGTGGCCTAGCCAGTCTCCAGACCTGAACCCAATAGAACATCTTTGGAGGGAGCTGAAAGTCCGTATTGCCCAGCGACAGCCCCGAAACCTGAAGGATCTGGAGACTACAATACAAACTACAATAACAAATAACCCTTATACTGGTCAGGACGTGACAGTAGGAAAACCTGCAAAATCGGCAGTGTATCAAATACTTGTTCTCCCCACTGTATCTACACCAATACAACACAGGTGTAGGACAATACAACACAGGTGTAGGACTATACAACACAGGTGTAGGACTATACAACACAGGTCTAGGACTATACAACACAGGTCTAGGACAATACAACACAGGTCTAGGACTATACAACACAGGTCTAGGACAATACAACACAGGTCTAGGACAATACAACACAGGTCTAGGACAATACAACACAGGTCTAGGACAATACATCACAGGTCTAGGACTATACAACACAGGTCTAGGACAATACAACACAGGTCTAGGACAATACAACACAGGTCTAGGACAATACATCACAGGTCTAGAACTATACAACACAGGTCTAGGACTATACAACACAGGTCTAGGACAATACAACACAGGTCTAGGACTATACAACACAGGTCTAGGTCTATACAACACAGGTCTAGGACAATACATCACAGGTCTAGGACTATACACCCCAGGTCTAGGACTATACAACACAGGTCTAGGACTATACAACACAGGTCTAGGACAATACAACACAGATCTAGGACTATGTACATCATTTAAGCACGGTTCATACGGGCATTGGCAAGTCAAATTCAAGGATTTCAGGGACTTTTTCGACCACATTTTCAAGAACCTTAAGATATACAATTGTATTATAGATATAAGGCCAACCCCCAAAAGAAAAGCATGCAAAAAGTGTACCAAAAAAAGTTGGCCATTTAAGCCTTATCAATGCATATTTTTATTTTATTTTATTTAACCTTTATTTAACTAGGCAAGTCAGTTAAGATTAAGAAGAAATTTACAATGACAGCCTACCAAAAGGCAAAAGGCCTCCTACGGGGACGGGGACTGGGACAAAAAACATTTAAAAAAAAAGTTTTTAAAAACATAGGACAAAACTCACATCACGACAAGAGAGACAACACAACACTACGTAAACAGAGAGAGACCGATGACGAAGACAACAGTCAGGGGTGATACGATATCAATGACATCATATCACAACAACCCAAGCTTAAAGTCGTGCTTCCATACCTCCTGTGTGAGACAGAGCTGATCATTTAGCTCATCGTTCTGATTGTACTGAGACCAACTACATTAATTCACCTGGAAAAAAGGGTGGGCCCCCAGATCCTTGACCCGACGTGTGAACGCGGAACTCAAACGTCAAGTAACGAAAAAAAACTGTCTGCTGACGTACATACGGATTACAATGACAATCAATGTTTTACACTTTTACACAAACTCTTCACGGGAAATATGTCAAACATAGAAGGAGAAGTGATACAAAAGCGTGGACAAATACCAAATCAAATTAAATGTTATTATTCACATACACATGGTTAGCAGATGTTAATTTGAGTGTAGCGAAATGCTACTAGATCTGACATTCTAGCCCCCCCCCCTGAAACAGGACAGACTATTCCCCCCTGGAACAGGACAGACTAATCCCCCCTGGAACAGGACAGACTAATCCCACCCTGGAACAGGACAGACTAATCCCCCCTGGAACAGGACAGACTAATCCCCCTGGAACAGGACAGACTAATCCCCCCCCCTGGAACAGGACAGACTAATCCCCCCCCTGGAACAGGACAGACTAATCCCCCCCTGGAATAGGACAGACTAATCCCCCCCACCCTGGAACAGGACAGACTAATCCCCCCCACCCTGGAACAGGACAGACTAATCCCCCCCTGGAACAGGACAGACTAATCCCCCCCTGGAACAGGACAGACTAATCCCCCCTGGAACAGGACAGACTAATCGCCCTGGAACAGGACAGACTAATCCCCCCCCTGGAACAGGACAGACTAATCCCCCCCTGGAATAGGACAGACTAATCCCCCCCACCCTGGAACAGGACAGACTAATCCCCCCCACCATGGAACAGGACAGACTAATCCCCCCCTGGAACAGGACAGACTAATCCCCCCCTGGAACAGGACAGACTAATCCCCCCTGGAACAGGACAGACTAATCGCCCTGGAACAGGACAGACTAATCCCCCCCCTGGAACAGGACAGACTAATCCCCCCCACCCTGGAACAGGACAGACTAATCCCCCCTGGAACAGGACAGACTAATCCCCCCTGGAACAGGACAGACTAATCCCCCCCCTGGAACAGGACAGACTAATCCCCCCCACCCTGGAACAGGACAGACTAATCCCCCCTGGAACAGGACAGACTAATCCCCCCTGGAACAGGACAGACTAATCCCCCTGGAGCAGGACAGACTAACCCACCCCCCTGGAGCAGGACAGACTAACCCACCCCCCTGGAACAGGACAGACTAATCTCCCCCCCTGGAACAGGACAGACTAATCCCCCTGGAACAGGACAGACTAATCCCCCCTGGAACAGGACAGAGTAACCCCCCCCGGAACAGGACAGACTAATCCCCCCTGGAACAGGACAGACTAATCCCCCCTGGAACAGAACAGACTAATCCCCCCTGGAACAGGACAGACTAATCCCCACCCCGGAACAGGACAGACTAATCCCCCCCGGAACAGAACAGACTAATCCCCCCCGGAACAGGACAGACTAATCCCCCCTGGAACAGGAGAGACTAATCCCCCCCTGGAACAGGACAGACTAATCCCCCCTGGAACAGGACAGACTAATCGCCCTGGAACAGGACAGACTAATCCCCCCCCTGGAACAGGACAGACTAATCCCCCCCACCCTGGAACAGGACAGACTAATCCCCCCTGGAACAGGACAGACTAATCCCCCTGGAACAGGACAGACTAATCCCCCTGGAACAGGACAGACTAATCCCCCCTGGAACAGGACAGACTAATCCCCCTGGAACAGGACAGACTAATCCCCCCTGGAGCAGGACAGACTAACCCACCCCCCTGGAACAGGACAGACTAATCTCCCCCCCTGGAACAGGACAGACTAATCCCCCTGGAACAGGACAGACTAACCCCCCCCTGGAACAGGACAGACTAATCCCCCCTGGAACAGGACAGACTAATCCCCCCTGGAACAGAACAGACTAATCCCCCCTGGAACAGGACAGACTAATCCCCACCCCGGAACAGGACAGACTAATCCCCCCCGGAACAGGACAGACTAATCCCCCCCTGGAACAGGACAGACTAATCCCCCCCTGGAACAGGACATTCTAATCTCCCCTGGAACAGGACAGACTAATCCCCACCCCGGAACAGGACAGACGAATCCCCCCCGGAACAGGACAGACTAATCCCCCCCGGAACAGGACAGACTAATCCCCCCCTGGAACAGGACATTCTAATCCCCCCTGGAACAGGACAGACTAATCCCCCCCTGGAACAGAACAGACTAATCCCCCTCCTGGAACAGGACAGACTAATACCCCCTGGAACAGGACAGACTAATCTTCCTCTGGAACAGGACAGACTAATCCCCCCCTGGAACAGGACAGACTAATCCCCCCCTGGAACAGGACAGACTAATCCCCCCCTGGAACAGGACAGACTAATCCCCCCCTGGAACAGGACAGACTAATCCCCCCCCCCTGGAACAGGACAGACTAATCCCCCCCCTGGAACAGGACAGACTAATCCTCCCCCCTGGAACAGGACAGACTAATCCCACCCCCTGGAACAGGACAGACTAACCCCCCCGGGAACAGGACAGACTAATCCCCCTGGAACAGGACATACTAATCCCCCCTGGAACAGGACAGACTAATCCCCCCCTGGAACAGGACAGACTAATCCCCCCCAGAACAGGACAGACTAATCCCCCATGGAACAGGACATACTAATCCCCCCTGGAGCAGGACAGACTAATCCCCCCTGGAACAGGACAGACTAATCCCTCCTGGAACAGGACAGACTAATCCCCCCCCTGGAACAGGACAGACTAATCCCCCCTGGAACAGGACAGACGAATCCCCCCTGGAACAGGACAGACTAATCCCCCCTGGAACAGGACAGACTAATCCCCATGGAACAGGACAGACTAATCCCCCCCCTGGAACAGGACAGACTAATCCCCCCCTGGAACAGGACAGACTAATCCCCCCTGGAACAGGACAGACTAATCCCCCCTGGAACAGGACAGACTAATCCCCCCTGGAACAGGACAGACTAATCCCCCCCTGGAACAGGACAGACTAATCCCCCCTGGAACAGGACAGACTAATCCCCCCTGGAACAGGACAGACTAATCCCCCCTGGAACAGGACAGACTAATCCCCCCTGGAACAGGACAGACTAATCCCCCCTGGAACAGGACAGACTAATCCCCCCCTGGAACAGGACAGACTAATCCCCCCCTGAACAGGACAGACTAATCCCACCCCCTGGAACAGGACAGACTAATCCCACCCCCTGGAACAGGACAGACTAATCTCCCCTGGAACAGGACAGACTAATCCCCCCCTGGAACAGGACAGACTAATCCCCCCCGGAACAGGACAGACTAATCCCACCCCCTGGAACAGGACAGACTAATCCACCCTGGAACAGGACAGACTAATCCCCCCTGGAACAGGACAGACTAATCCCCCCCCCTGGAACAGGACAGACTAATCCCCCCTGGAACAGGACAGACTAATCCCCCTGGAACAGGACAGACTAATCCCCCCTGGAACAGGACAGACTAATCTCCCCTGGAACAGGACAGACTAATCCCCCCCCCTGGAACAGGACAGACTAATCCCCCCTGGAATAGGACAGACTAATCCCCCCCTGGAACAGGACAGACTAATCCCCCCTGGAACAGGACAGACTAATCCCCCCCTGTAACAGGACAGACTAATCCCCCCTGTAACAGGACAGACTAATCCCCTCTTGGAACAGGACAGACTAATCCCCCCCCCCCCCCCCCCCCCCGGAACAGGACAGACTAATCCCCCTGGAACAGGACAGACTAATCCCCCCTGGAACAGGACAGACTAATCCCCCCTGGAACAGGACAGACTAATCCCCCCCTGGAACAGGACAGACTAATCCCCCCTGGAACAGGACAGACTAATCCCCCCTGGAACAGGACAGACTAATCCCCCCTGGAACATGACAGACTAATCCCCCCCTGGAACAGGACAGACTAATCCCCCCGGAACAGGACAGACTAATCCCACCCCCTGGAACAGGACAGACTAATCCACCCTGGAACAGGACAGACTAATCCCCCCTGGAATAGGACAGACTAATCCCCCCCTGGAGCAGGACAGACTAATCCCCCCCCTGGAACAGGACAGACTAATCCCCCCCTGGAACAGGACAGACTAATCCCCCCCTGGAACAGGACAGACTAATCCCTGTAATAGTAGAGTTACTGTACAGACACATATCTCATGTCAAGACCTGGCCCTCAGCTGTGTAGTGACTGTACAGATATATATTTATATTGTAAAGATCCTTGTCCTAATTCTCTTTCAATCATCATCCTCCCTCGGTCACTAAACACCCTTCCCCTTACTCCCCCCCAAAACTGTTACATTTTCACCCCCCCCCCCCACACCCTGTCCTGTAAACCAAACCCTAATTCCCCCCCCCCCCACACACCCTGTCCCTATTCTCCCCTCCAAAATTAAACTTCCCAAAATGCTCCGATCTACTCACAACCCAAACCCCACCCGCCAAAACTCCATGTCCCATCATGCTCCTCTCCTTCCTCCAGATGCTCAGCCTACAGAGGCAGAGACGGCGGTATGGAACCAGGTCAGTGCTGTGCTGGAGGAGGCCCACGGCATCCTGGCCGAACTACAGTCTTACAACGGGGCGGGACAGGAGATACGAGAGGTGAGGGGAGGGGAGGGAGGGAGGGGAGGGGTGTGTGGGGAGGGAGGGGGACGACAACAACGACTAAACAGAATATGAATATTTGTTAATGCCGTTAAGTGCTGTAACAAATGAACCAAATTGCAATAGGTAGCCTGCTATTCCGATACACACAAATTACTATTCACAAATAATTATTTATCTGATATATTCCTTCTCCCATTATTCATGTTATTATACTCTTATTCACCAGTTGTGTGTGTCTCTTAACTAGGAGAGAACCTACAAGCCACGCGGCCACAAACGTTATACTAACGGTTCATCAAACACTTCCACTGTTCAAACGTTAGTCTTTAACGTGTGGTGGCTGGTGGTGTTGAGTCAAGTTAAAAGGTTTGCTCAGCTGTGTCATACACAAACACACACACCTGTGATCTCTCTCTCTCTCTCTCTCTCTCTCTCTCTCTCTCTCTCTCTCTCTCTCTCTCTCTCTCTCTCTCTCTTTCTCTTTCACACATCACAGCCAACAAAGCAGCCTGTGGCGGTCAGCCATTGGCCAGGCATCAAACACAGAACACACAACAATCATTACCCATGCTTTTATCAACAATAGACTGGGAACCAGTAGCTTCAATTCCCACTCCTGTATCAACGACCACTAGGAAGCGAATAGCATGGCTGTTGAGCTTTTATCGCTCTATAGTATTGAGTATATTATATATAGTATAGTACTAGCTTCCTGCTGTCGTTTACTTTCCATTCAAAGATAGATTTTTTTTGGACAGCATAGATCTTGAAGTCATCAATAATCTATCATGATTCCATGACACATATAGCTCTCACTAATCCAGTCCTGTCAGATCAGTGATTACTTGTGGAAGGAACGAATTCCTTTTCATGTTAAAAATACTCTGTTTTTTTCTCCCCCTTTGGCCTCCATTCCAGATGAACATTCTATACTTCCCTAAGTTGTGGATTGTGTTTTCTAAGTATCGAGAGACCAATATCTGCTCTACTTCTCCTCTTCCTCTCCTTCTTCTTCTCTTCCTCTGTCATCTTCCTCTTCTTCTCCAGGCCATCCAGAACCCAGGTGATCTGCAG
>NC_138317.1:42947500-42957500 GCF_965601325.2 Salmo salar
TTACACGCACACTAACCACAGACCCTACACACACTTCTTACACGCACACTAAACACAGACCCTACACACACTTCTTACACGCACACTAACCACAGACCCTACACACACTTCTTACACGCACACTAAACACAGACCCTACACACACTTCTTACACGCACACTAACCACAGACCCTACACACACTTCTTACACTCACACTAAACACAGACCCTACACACACTTCTTACACTCACACTAAACACAGACCATACACACACTTCTTACACGCACACTAACCACAGACCCTACACACACTTCTTACACTCACACTAAACACAGACCCTACACACACTTCTTACACGCACACTAAACACAGACCCTACACACACTTCTTACACGCACACTAAACACAGACCCTACACACACTTCTTACACTCACACTAACCACAGACCCTACACACACTTCTTACACGCACACTAAACACAGACCCTACACACACTTCTTACACGCACACTAAACACAGACCCTACACACACTTCTTACACGCACACTAACCACAGTGCCTTTAAACACTTCCTCGTCCAGATGAAGGGGAGCTGGATCAGGAAGTAGAGAATTCACAATGTTTGACTACAAGAAGAAACGCCGACCTTCACCAGTCCCCTCCACATCCCCATCTTCCTCTCCTGCAGTTACTGAAGCACACGCTAAGACAGCAGTACTCTACTGATGATAGAAATACAATACATAGAATTCCCATACAGTGGCTCTATGATAAGGAATAATGTACCATGGATACCTGTTTAGAACACAGAAAAAAGTCACCAGGGGGGGATTAGAGGTGACGCAAGTAGTACGCCCCTAACCCACAGGACATTACCTTGAACATTCTCTCTACTCACTCTATATCTATTTATGCTCCAGTAGCACTCCAGTGGGCTAGCAGCAGGAGGCGGGAGATTGGAGTTTCTATCTATTATATATCTATCCTCAAGTAGCTATGGGTTAGCAGCAACAGGAGGGAGAGGAGTTTCTATTAATTATATATCTATGCTCCAGTAGCTCTGGGCTAGCAGCAGGAGGAGGGAGATTAGAGGTTCTATTAATTATATATCTATGCTCCAGTAGCTCTGGGTTAGCAGCAGGAGGAGGGAGAGTGGAGTTTCTATCCAGGCCGCCGCAGATAAAAACCCATCAGTACTGTATTTATAGAAGAGCTGTTGAATAGTTAATGATTCAGAGGGAAGGGATTGGTCCCCACGGGACAGGCTGAGCCATTACTTTGACAGAGCTACATACAGCTATACCGTGGTCTGGGTTCAATAGCATGTGTGCGGACACCATAATAAGGGATATGATTAGGACAAGGACACAGGAATGCAGACAATACTATTTATGAATCGCATGTGTGTAATGTGGCTATAAAACAGTTCTGAGGAGCCACAAGCTCTTATGAAAACTTGCATGCCCAGCTGACTGAATACTAATGGTAATGAAACGAATGTTATGTACATGTGTCTTTGTAGAGAATGCACTGCGTAGCCTGTTGGAGGCGCTGACGAGCCCTCCCTACGCTCCCATGCAGCACCTGGAGAGAGAACAGGCCCTGGCCAAACAGTTCGCTGAGATACTCCACTTCACCCTCAGCTTCGACGAACTAAAAGTGAGGAGGAGGAGGAGGAGAGAGGAATGTGGGAAGAGGAGAGGAAGAGGGAGGGAGGGTGTAATCTCGATTAAACTCAAAACTAAAATCTTGATTAATTTGGTCAGACACCAATTATGTTTCCATAATATTAGGGAGGGGTAAAGTGGTCCTTACCTTTATAACACTTCATATCCCTTTCCGATATACACTTCTCCGACCAGTCTTTCTCTCCTTCCTGTTGTGAATGACCAGTCTTTCTCTCCTTCCTGTTGTGAATGACCAGTCTATCTCTCCTTCCTGTTGTGAATGACCAGTCTTTCTCTCCTTCCTGTTGTGAATGACCAGTCTTTCTCTCCTTCCTGTTGTGTTGTGAATGACCAGTCTTTCTCTCCTTCCTGTTATGTTGTGAATGACCAGTCTTTCTCTCCTTCCTGTTGTGTTGTGAATGACCAGTCTTTCTCTCCTTCCTGTTGTGTTGTGAATGACCAGTCTTTCTCTCCTTCCTGTTATGTTGTGAATGACCAGTCTTTCTCTCCTTCCTGTTGTGTTGTGAATGACCAGTCTTTCTCTCCTTCCTGTTGTGTTGTGAATGACCAGTCTTTCTCTCCTTCCTGTTATGTTGTGAATGACCAGTCTTTCTCTCCTTCCTGTTGTGTTGTGAATGACCAGTCTTTCTCTCCTTCCTGTTGTCCTTCAGTGGGACACTAGGTCATCTTAAGAATATAAAGTACTGTTTTTTAACTGTACTTATTCTAGCCACTGTCTCTTTCTCTCGCTCTCCCACCCTCTCTCTTCCCCTCTCTCCTTCTCCCCCTCCCTCACACTCTCTCTCCCTCCCCCTCTCCCCCTCCCTCCCTCACTCTCTCTCTCTCCCTCCCTCTCCCTTCGTCCATCTCTCCCTCTCTCTCTCCCCCTCTCTCTCTAGATGACAAACCCAGCCATTCAGAATGACTTCAGCTACTACAGGAGGACCATCAGTAGAAACAGGCTGAACAACCAGCAGGTAAGACTATCAGTAGAAACAGGCTGAACAACCAGCGGGTAAGACCGTCAGTAGAAACAGGCTGAACAACCAGCGGGTAAGACCGTCAGTAGAAACAGGCTGAACAACCAGCAGGTAAGACCGTCAGTAGAAACAGGCTGAACAACCAGCGGGTAAGACCGTCAGTAGAAACAGGCTGAACAACCAGCAGGTAAGACCGTCAGTAGAAACAGGCTGAACAACCAGCAGGTAAGACTATCAGTAGAAACAGGCTGAACAACCAGCGGGTATGACCGTCAGTAGAAACAGGCTGAACAACCAGCGGGTAAGACCGTCAGTAGAAACAGGCTGAACAACCAGCAGGTAAGACCGTCAGTAGAAACAGGCTGAACAACCAGCGGGTAAGACCGTCAGTAGAAACAGGCTGAACAACCAGCGGGTAAGACCGTCAGTAGAAACAGGCTGAACAACCAGCGGGTAAGACCGTCAGTAGAAACAGGCTGAACAACCAGCGGGTAAGACCGTCAGTAGAAACAGGCTGAACAACCAGCGGGTAAGACTATCAGTAGAAACAGGCTGAACAACCAGCGGGTAAGACCGTCAGTAGAAACAGGCTGAACAACCAGCCTGAACCAGGATCACTTGGCTAATCTGTCAGACAGTTGCTAGGGTAACAGTGTTCATTACAAACTGTCACCATAGTCACATGTGAAAAAGATAAAAGCTACTCATCACCACAGTGTTTACTCATCACCACAGTGTTTACTCATCAACACAGTGTTTACTCATCACCACAGTGTTTACTCATCACCACAGTGTTTACTCATCAACACAGTGTTTACTCATCACCACAGTGTTTACTCATCACCACAGTGTTTACTCATCAACACAGTGTTTACTCATCACCACAGTGTTTACTCATCACCACAGTGTTTACTCATCAACACAGTGTTTACTCATCACCACAGTGTTTACTCATCACCACAGTGTTTACTCATCAACACAGTGTTTACTCATCACCACAGTGTTTACTCATCAACACAGTGTTTACTCATCACCACAGTGTTTACTCATCACCACAGTGTTTACTCATCAACACAGTGTTTACTCATCAACACAGTGTTTACTCATCACCACAGTGTTTACTCATCAACACAGTGTTTACTCATCACCACAGTGTTTACTCATCACCACAGTGTTTACTCATCACCACAGTGTTTACTCATCAACACAGTGTTTACTCATCAACACACAGTACTGTGTTTTCTCTCTATGTAGATGTTTAATGAATTGCAGACAGGAAAAGCATTGAATAATGTCACATTGATAACACACAACAATTAAAGAGGAATCCTGTGCCAAATATGCAAATGTTGCCTTGTTCGAAACCATCTCTCTCTGCTGCAGTTGGAGGCGGAGAACGAGGTGAACAATGAGATGGCCAATCGGATGTCTCTGTTCTACGCCGAGGCCACGCCCATGCTGAAGACCCTGAGTAACGCCACCACCAAGTTCGTATCAGAGGTCAGTCACAACTCCTGTCCCCTTGTTCTAGTCCCTACCTCCTTCCCTTGTTCTAGTCCCTACCTCCTTCCCCCGTCTCCTTGTTCGAGTCCCTACCTCCTTCCCCTGTCTCCTTGTTCTAGTCCCTACCTCCTTGCCCTGTCTCCTTGTTCTAGTCCCTACCTCCTTCCCTTGTCCCGTTGTTCTAGTCCCTACCTCCTTCCCCTGTCTCCTTGTTCTAGTCCCTACCTCCTTCCCTTGTCCCCTTGTTCTAGTCCCTACCTCCTTCCCCTGTCTCCTTGTTCTAGTCCCTACCTCCTTCCCTTGTTCCAGTCCCTACCTCCTTCCCCTGTCTCCTTGTTCTAGTCCCTACCTCCTTGCCCTGTCCCCTTGTTCTAGTCCCTACCTCCTTCCCCTGTCCCCTTGTTCTAGTCCCTACCTCCTTCCCCTGTCCCCTTGTTCCAGTCCCTACCTCCTTCCCTTGTTCTAGTCCCTACCTCCTTCCCCTGTCCCCTTGTTCTAGTCCCTACCTCCTTCCCCTGTCCCCTTGTTCCAGTCCCTACCTCCTTCCCCGTCCCTTGTTCTAGTCCCTACCTCCTTCCCCCGTCTCCTTGTTCTAGTCCCTACCTCCTTCCCCCGTCTCCTTGTTCTAGTCCCTACCTCCTTCCCCCGTCCCTCCCCTCCCTCTAGTTCTTAATGTTAACTAGCACCAACTCCTGTCCCCTAAAACAAGAGCCTACCACAAGCCTTTACTAATAGCTACCACCCCAAGTCACCCTATGCTACCCTCACCACACCCCCAGTCACCCTATACTAGCCTCACCACACCCCCAGTCACCCTATACTAGCCTCACCACACCCCCAGTCACCCTATATTTGTGTCACCACACCCCAAGCCTGGTATTTACTCTCCGTCTCCCCCCAGGGGCCAGTGCTGGTATTTACTCTGTCTCCCCCCAGGGGCCAGGGTTGGTATATACTCTCTGTCTCCCTCCAGGGGCCAGGGTCGGTATTTACTCTGTCTCCCTCCAGGGGCCAGGGTAGGTATATACTCTCTGTCTCCCTCCAGGGGCCAGGGTAGGTATTTACTCTGTCTCCCTCCAGGGGCCAGGGGCGGTATTTACTCTGTCTCCCCCCAGGGGCCAGGGTAGGTATATACTCTCTGTCTCCCCCCAGGGGCCAGGGTAGGTATATACTCTCTGTCTCCCCCCAGGGGCCAGGGTAGGTATATACTCTCTGTCTCCCCCCAGGGGCCAGGGTAGGTATATACTCTCTGTCTCCAGGGGCCAGGGTCGGTATTTACTCTCTGTCTCCCCCCAGGGGCCAGGGTAGGTATATACTCTCTGTCTCCCCCCAGGGGCCAGGGTAGGTATATACTCTCTGTCTCCCCCCAGGGGCCAGGGTAGGTATATACTCTCTGTCTCCCCCCAGGGGCCAGTGCTGGTATTTACTCTCTGTCTCCCCCCAGGGGCCAGGGTAGGTATATACTCTCTGTCTCCCCCCAGGGGCCAGGGTAGGTATATACTCTCTGTCTCCCCCCAGGGGCCAGGGTAGGTATATACTCTCTGTCTCCCCCCAGGGGCCAGTGCTGGTATTTACTCTCTGTCTCCCCCCAGGGGCCAGGGTAGGTATATACTCTCTGTCTCCCCCCAGGGGCCAGTGCTGGTATATACTCTCTGTCTCCCCCCAGGGGCCAGGGTAGGTATATACTCTCTGTCTCCCCCCAGGGGCCAGGGTAGGTATTTACTCTCTGTCTCCCCCCAGGGGCCAGGGTAGGTATTTACTCTCTGTCTCCCCCCAGGGGCCAGGGTAGGTATATACTCTCTGTCTCCAGGGGCCAGGGTCGGTATTTACTCTCTGTCTCCCCCCAGGGGCCAGGGTAGGTATTTACTCTCTGTCTCCCCCCAGGGGCCAGGGTCGGTATTTACTCTCTGTCTCCCCCCAGGGGCCAGGGTAGGTATATACTCTCTGTCTCCCCCCAGGGGCCAGGGTAGGTATATACTCTCTGTCTCCCCCCAGGGGCCAGGGTAGGTATTTACTCTCTGTCTCCCCCCAGGGGCCAGGGTAGGTATATACTCTCTGTCTCCCCCCAGGGGCCAGTGCTGGTATTTACTCTCTGTCTCCCCCCAGGGGCCAGGGTAGGTATATACTCTCTGTCTCCCCCCAGGGGCCAGGGTAGGTATATACTCTCTGTCTCCCCCCAGGGGCCAGGGTAGGTATATACTCTCTGTCTCCCCCCAGGGGCCAGTGCTGGTATTTACTCTCTGTCTCCCCCCAGGGGCCAGGGTAGGTATATACTCTCTGTCTCCCCCCAGGGGCCAGTGCTGGTATATACTCTCTGTCTCCCCCCAGGGGCCAGGGTAGGTATATACTCTCTGTCTCCCCCCAGGGGCCAGGGTAGGTATATACTCTCTGTCTCCCTCCAGGGGCCAGGGTAGGTATATACTCTCTGTCTCCCCCCAGGGGCCAGGGTAGGTATTTACTCTCTGTCTCCCTCCAGGGGCCAGGGTCGGTATTTACTCTCTGTCTCCCCCCAGGGGCCAGGGTAGGTATTTACTCTCTGTCTCCCTCCAGGGGCCAGGGTCGGTATTTACTCTCTGTCTCCCCCCAGGGGCCAGGGTAGGTATTTACTCTCTGTCTCCCCCCAGGGGCCAGGGTAGGTATTTACTCTCTGTCTCCCCCCAGGGGCCAGGGTAGGTATATACTCTCTGTCTCCCCCCAGGGGCCAGGGTAGGTATTTACTCTCTGTCTCCCCCCAGGGGCCAGGGTAGGTATATACTCTCTGTCTCCCCCCAGGGGCCAGGGGCGGTATTTACTCTCTGTCTCCCCCTGCTGTCTGTGTTACAGAATAAGACCTTACCCATTGAAGACACCACAGACTGCCTGAGCACCATGGCCTGTGTGTGTCGCGTCATGCTGGAGACCCCGTGAGTAGCTCTCTTTCTCTAGTCCCGTCTTTCTCTAGTCCCGTCTTTCTCTAGTCCTTTATTTCTCTAGTCTCTTTCTCTAGTCCTTTGTTTGTCTAGTCCTTTATATCTCTAGTCCTTTGTTTGTCTAGTCCTTTATTTTTCAATCCCTCTCTCTACATTCTCTCCTTCTTTTACTCCACCTCTCTTTCTTACTGTCTCTCTTGCTGTGTGAGTACCTCCACTCTTTCCATCCTCTTTCCTTCTCTCTTGTTATGTCATGTCATGTCATGTCATGTCATGACCTTCAGGCCAAGTGTAAGCTGAATAGGTTTTTCCATATTTGCATAGTCTTTCTTTTACCCTTTATCTTTATCCCTCTCTTCCACTCTTCATATCCCCCGTCTCCCTCTCAATTCAATTTCAATTTATGGGCTTTATTGGCATGGGAAACATATGTTAACATTGCCAAAGCAAGTGACATATTATGTCTACATACAGTGTAGACATATGCAAATAGTTAAAGTACAAAAGGGAAGATAAATAAACATAAATATGTGTTGTATTTTCAATGGTGTTTGTTCTTCACTGGTTGACCTTTTCTTGTGGCAACAGGTCACACATCTTGCTGCTGTGATGGAACACTGTGGTATTTCACCCAGTAGATATGGGAGATTATCAAAATTGGGTTTGTTTTCGAATTTGTGTTCGTACTCTCTGTTTAGGGCCTAATAGCCTTCTAGTTTGCTCTGTTTTTTGTTAATTCTTTCCAATGTGTCAAGTAATTCTATTTTTGTTTTCTCATGATTTGGTTGGGTCTAGTTGTGTTGCTGTCCTGGGGCTCTGTGGGGTCTGTTTGTGTTTGTGAACAGAGCCCCAGCACCAGCTTGCTTAGGGGACTCTTCTCCAGGTTCATCTCTCTGTAGGTGATGGCTTTGTTATGGAAGGTTTGGGAATTGCTTCCTTTTAGGTGGTTGTAAAATCTAAAAGCTTATATGAAATGTGATAATTTGCGGGTATCTGCCTAATTCTGCTCTGCACGCATTATTTAGTGTTTTTGCAGAACTCTACATACAGAGTCTAAATATGGTGTTTGTCCCATTTTGTGAATTCTTGGTTGGTGATTGGACCCCAGACCTCACAAACATCAACGGCAATGGGTAATATTACTGATTACTGAACCTAATTAGTATGTCAAATTTTTTGATGGCATAGAGGGCCCTTCTTGCCATGTCTCTCAGATCGTCCACAGCTTTGTGGAAGTTACCTGTGGTGCTGATGTTTAGGCCGAGGTATGTAAAGTTTTATGTGTGCTCGAGGGCAATGGTGTCTAGGTGGAATTTGTATTTGTGGTCCTGGTAACTGGACCTTTTTTGGAACACCATTATTTTTGTCTTATTGAGATTTACTGTCAGGGCCCAGGTCTGACAGATTCTGTGCAGAAGATCTAGGTGCTGCTGTAGGCCCTCCTTGGTTGGTGACAGAAGCACCAGATCATCAGCAAACAGTAGACATTTGACTTCAGATTCTAGTAGAGTGAAGCCGGGTGCTGCAGACTGTTCTAGTGTCCTCGCCAATTCGTTGATATAGATGTTGAAGAGGGTGGGGCTGGGTGCTGGGTGCTGCAGACTGTTTTAGTGCCCTTGCCTTATTCGTAGATACAGTTGAAGCCAGAAGTTTACATACAGTTTAGCCAAATACATTTAAACTCAGTTTATCACAATTCCTGACATTTAATCCAAATAAAAATTCCCCTGTCTTAGGTCAGATAGGATTACCACTTTATTTTTAGAATGTGAAATGTCAGAATAATAGTAGAGAGAATGATTTATTTCAGCTTTTATTTATTTCATCATATTCCAAGTGGGTCAGAAGTTTACATACACTCAATTAGTATTTGGTAGCATTGCCTTTACATTTTTTAACTTGGGTCAAGCGTTTCGGGGAGTCCTTCCACAAGCTTCCCACAATAAATTGAGTGAATATTGACCCATTGCTCCTGACAGAGCTGGTGCAACTGAGTCAGGTTTGTAGGCCTCCTTGCTTGCACACACTTTTTCAGTTCCGCCCACAAATTTTCAATACGATTGAGGTCAGGGCTTTGTGATGGCCACTCCAATACCTTGACTTTGTTGTCCTTAAGCCATTTTGCCACAACTTTGGAAGTATGCTTGGGGTCATTGTCCATTTGGAAGACCCATTTGCGACCAAGCTTGAACTTCCTGACTGATGTCTTGAGATGTTGCTTCAATATATCCACAATTTTCCTACCTCATAATGCCATATTTATTGTGAAGTGCACCAGTCCCTCCTGCAGCAAAGCACCCCCACAACATGATGCTGCCAACCCCGTGCTTCACAGTTGGGATGGTGTTCTTTGCCTTGCAAGCCTCCCCCTTTTTCCTCCAAACATAACAATGGTCATTATGGCCAAACAGTTCTATTTTTGTTTCATCAGACCAGAGGACATTTCTCCAAAAAGTACGATCTTTGTCCCCATGTGCAGTTGCAAACCGTAGTCTGGCTTTTTTATGGCGGTTTTGGAGCAGTGGCTTCTTCCTTGCTGAGCGGCCTTTCAGGTTATGTCGATATAGGACTCGTTTTGCTGTGGATATAGATACTTTTGTACCTGTTTCCTCCAGCATCTTCACAAGGTCCTTTGCTGTTGTTCTGGGATTGATTTGCACTTTTCACACCAAAGTATGTTCATCTCTAGGAGACAGAACACATCTCCTTCCTGAGCGGTATGATGGCTGCGTGGTCCCATGGTGTTTATACTTGCGTACTATTGTTTGTACAGATGAACGTGGTACCTTCAGGCGTTTGGAAATTGCTCCCAAGGATGAACCATACTTGTGGAGGTCTACAATGTTTTTTCTGAGGTCTTGACTGATTTCTTTTGATTTTCCCATGATGTCAAGCAAAGAGGCAGTGAATTTGAAGGTAGGCCTTGAAATACTTCCACAGGTACACCTCCAATTGACT
>NC_138317.1:42962500-43122500 GCF_965601325.2 Salmo salar
TAAAGAGAAGGGCAGAGACAAGCCTATCAGGGAGGGACTAAGGCAACATCATAATAAGAGGATAAATACATGCACAGAGAGACACACACACACACACACACACACACACACACACACACACACACACACACACACACACACACACACACACACACACACACACACACTCATTAGATCACTCAGAGATTCGCAGTGTAAATAAGTGAGCGAGCTGAGTATTTTCTCATCAGGCTTCTACAAGGCCAGCTCGGGTCCTCCAGGATAAAATACACAACAACAATAACAAGTGTGCTTATGATCCACTAGAGAGTTTTTCTTTTAGTATGAGGCAAATAAACAGTTAAGTCACTGAATAAGTGGGTAATGAAAATAAAGAATTTCAAAAGGAGATTTTAAAAAGGCAGTGTTGTACTTTCCATGTCTATAGACCTCAGTCTAACTTCATTTGATCTCATAATATATTTTCTATACAGGGGTATGTGGCACAAGCATATTCTGTATAAATATATAGACGGCATGGTGTAAAAGTTCTGAGAAAAATGTGTACATAAAAGGTGTTTTTATTCCTTTTTAATTGTTCAGTGAAGCTGAAATTGGGTATGTGTCGTCTCTCTCAGAAATCCAATGGCTTGGCTTGGACCATTGGACTTGCTATAGTGAGTCATATGTTTCAAAAAAATTCCAACTTCACCTGGGGGGGGGGCGGAATAAAGGGGCTTCCTCTAGGAGGGGGGGGGACTAAAGGGGCTTCCTCTAGGAGGGGGGGTCTAAAGGGGCTTCCTCTAGAAGGGGGGGGCTAAAGGGGCTTCATCTAGGAGGGGGGCTAAAGGGGCTTCCTCTAGGAGTGGGGGGGACTAAAGGAGCTTCTTCTAGGGGGGACTAAAGGGGCTTCATCTAGGAGGGGGGGACTAAAGGGGCTTCATCTAGGGGGGGGGATTAAAGGGGCTTCATCTAGGAGGGGGGGGACTAAAGGGGCTTCCTCTAGGAGGGGGGGATTAAAGGGGCTTCATCTAGGAGGGGGGCTAAAGGGGCTTCCTCTAGGAGTGGGGGGGACTAAAGGAGCTTCTTCTAGGGGGGACTAAAGGGGCTTCATCTAGGAGGGGGGGACTAAAGGGGCTTCATCTAGGAGGGGGGCTAAAGGGGCTTCATCTAGGGGGGGACTAAAGGGGCTTTATCTAGGAGGGGTGACTAAAGGGGCTTCATCTAGGGGGGGACTAAAGGGGCTTCATCTAGGAGGGGGGGCTAAAGGGGCTTCCTCTAGGAGGGGGGGACTAAAGGGGCTTCCTCTAGGAGGGGGGGGGGACTAAAGGGGCTTCCTCTAGGAGGGGGGACTAAAGGGGCTTCCTCTAAGAGGGGGGAGGCTAAATGGGCTTCATCTAGGAGGGGGGGACTAAAGGGGCTTCATCTAGGAGGGGGGGACTAAAGGGGCTTCATCTAGGAGTGGGGGACTAAAGGGGCTTCATCTAGGAGTGGGGGACTAAAGGGGCTTCATCTAGGAGGGGGGGGACTAAAGGGGCTTCATCTAGGAGGGGGGGGACTAAAGGAGCTTCATCTAGGAGGGGGGGGACTAAATGAGCTTCATCTAGGAGGGGGGGGGACTAAAGGGGAGCTGTCCATTTGCTTGTTATTTTGTACATTTTGTGCAACAATAAAAACGTGTAATTTATTACATTCAACCAATGAGGTGTGGTGTCTTTGTGGTCTTAACAGGATGACCTTACTTGACCTTTGAAATTCAACAGAAGGACAACAGAGTTCCAAATGTGGATCAAATGAGTGGAAGTATTTTTGATATTTTGTGATATTTCTCACTCCAATGCACACAAAGGTTACATCCCAAAATGGCATCCTATTCCCTACATAGTGCACTACTTTAGACCAGAGCCCCTATGGGACCCTATTCCCTATATAGTGCACTACCCTATGGGACCTGGTCAAAAGTAGTGCACTATATAGGGAATAGGGTGCCATTTTGGATACACATATAAGGAGGTGTGTCTGATCAGTGATCACTCTACTACCTCTCAGTAACTATATAAACTCACATGGAAAAATGTAACTCAAGCAAAACAGTCCCCACTGATATTTGGTAGGGATCTATACAGTCCAATGTTTGTAGTTTAAATAAACAGGGACGACATAACAGTGGCTGCTTGCAAATAGCACCCTATTCCCTATATACATTACCTATTCCCTATATACATTACCTATTCCCTATACATTACCTATTCCCTATATTCAGTTCCTTTTCCCTATATACATTCCCTATTCTCTATATACATTCCCTATTATCTATTCCCTATATACATTACCTATTCCCTATCTTCAGTACCTATTTCCTATATACATTTCCTATTCCCTATATACATTCCCTATTCCCTAGATACATTCCCTATTATCTATTCCCTATATACATTACCTATTCCCTATATACATTACCTATTCCCTATATACATTACCTATTCCCTATATTCAGTTCCTATTCGCTATATACATTACCTATTCCCTATCTTCAGTACCTATTCCCTATATACATTACCTATTCCCTATATTCAGTACCAATTCCCTATATTCAGTACCTATTCCCTATATACATTCCCTATTCCCTATATACATTCCCTATTCCCTATATACATTCCCTATTCCCTATATACATTACCTATTCCCTATATTCAGTACCTATTCCCTATATTCAGCACCTATTCCCTATATTCAGTACCTATTCCCTATATGCCGTACTTTTTCCCTTTTTACAGTACCTATTCCCTAATATACAGTACTTATTCCCTATATACAGTACCTATTCCCTATATACAGTACCTATTCCCTATATTCAGTACTTATTCCCTATATACATTACCTATTCCCAATATATACTGCTAAAAAAAATAAAGGGAACACTTAAACAACACAATGTAACTCCAAGTCAATCACACTTCTGTGAAATCAAACTGTCCACTTAGGAAGCAACACTGATTGACAATAAATTTCATATGCTGTTGTGCAAATGGAATAGACAACAGGTGGAAATTATAGGCAATTAGCAAGACACCCCCAATAAAGGAGTGGTTCTGCAGGTGGGGACCACAGACCACTTCTCAGTTCCTATGCTTCCTGGCTGATGTTTTGGTCACTTTTGAATGCTGGCGGTGCTTTCACTCTAGTGGTAGCATGAGACGGAGTCTACAACCCACACAAGTGGCTCAGGTAGTGCAGCTCATCCAGGATGGCACATCAATGCGAGCTGTGGCAAGAAGGTTTGCTGTGTCTGTCAGCGTAGTGTCCAGAGCATGGAGGCGCTACCAGGAGACAGGCCAGTACATCAGGAGACGTGGAGGAGGCCGTAGGAGGGCAACAACCCAGCAGCCGGACCGCTACCTCCGCCTTTGTGCAAGGAGGAGCAGGAGGAGCACTGCCAGAGCCCTGCAAAATGACCTCCAGCAGGCCACAAATGTGCATGTGTCTGCTCAAACGGTCAGAAACAGACTCCATGAGGGTGGTATGAGGGCCCGACGTCCACAGGTGGGGGTTGTGCTTACAGCCCAACACCATGCAGGACGTTTGGCTTTTGCCAGAGAACACCAAGATTGGCAAATTCGCCACTGGCACCCTGTGCTCTTCACAGATGAAAGCAGGTTCACACTGAGCACGTGACAGACGTGGTAGAGTCTGGAAACGCCGTGGAGAACGTTCTGCTGCCTGCAACATCCTCCAGCATGACCGGTTTGGCGGTGGGTCAGTCATGGTGTGGGGTGGCATTTCTTTGGGGGGCCGCACAGCCCTCCATGTGCTCGCCAGAGGTAGCCTGACTGCCATTAGGTACCGAGATGAGATCCTCAGATCCCTTGTGAGACCATATGCTGGTGCGGTTGGCCCTGGGTTCCTCCTAATGCAAGACAATGCTAGACCTCATGTGGCTGGAGTGTGTCAGCAGTTCCTGCAAGAGGAAGGCATTGATGCCTGTGCGGCCCCCCAAAGAAATGCCACCCCACACCATGACTGACCCACCGCCAAACCGGTCATGCTGGAGGATGTTGCAGGCAGCAGAACGTTCGCCACGGCGTTTCCAGACTCTGTCACGTCTGTCACGTGCTCAGTGTGAACCTGCCTTCATCTGTGAAGAGCACAGGGCGCCAGTGGCGAATTTGCCAATCTTGGTGTTCTCTGGCAAAAGCCAAACATCCTGCACGGTGTTGGGCTGTAAGCACAACCCCCACCTGTCCCATAGGGATCACAGGACTCATTGGCCCCATTGGTCCCATAGGCCCCACAGGCCCCATAGGGCTCATAGGACTCATAGGGCCCTGGTCAAAAGTAGGAGACCGTAAGTGTTACAGTGGGATGAGCCTCTTTGCTTTCTATCACAACACTGTATTGCTGCTAGTGCTGTACATGCTGCTGACTGGTCGACGCCGCTGCTGACTGGTCGACGCCCCCGCTGCTGACTGGTCGACGCCACTGCTGACTGGTCGACGCCGCCGCTGCTGACTGGTCGACGCCGCTGCTGACTGGTCGACGCCGCTGCTGACTGGTCGACGCCGCTGCTGACTGGTCGACGCCGCTGCTGACTGGTCGACGCCGCCGCTGACTGATCGATGCCGCTGCTGACTGGTCGACGCCACTGCTCTCGTCTTGTTGGGCGTTGACAATGATGAAGCACTGGAGAAACGATGAGTCAGACAGTCTGCAGGCCTCAATGCAAAAAGGGAAAGATTGGCACTATGCCATTTGATGGAATGACGTCATATTTTTTGCCTCTTAGATCAATTTCCTCCGAAGCAGTTCCGATCAATGCCTCTGCAGTCACACTTCCCTGTCTCACCAGAAGGGGGCGTCAGAGGATAAGAAACATGATCGTCCTGTTTCACTGCATTGCACAGCACTGTTGTACTGGCAGTGTGTGTGTGTGTGGGAGGGGGGGGGGGGAATGACTCAAGCAAAATAACTGGCAGTGTGTGTGTGTGTGTGGGGGGGGGGGGTAAAGATACCTTAATAGAAAATGACTCAAGCAAAATAACTGGCAGTTTAAACTAGGGCAAGGGGACAAAGGACATGCTGTGTAAATGTACATATGGAAAAGCAAGAAGGCCAACCTAAATAATTTCATAACACACATATGTACATGCACACACATCAACAACAACAACATCAACAACAACAACAAAGGTCCCTTCAAAAGGATAGAACACAGGATGTGAAGAGTTCCACAGAAAATAAACTGATAACATCCTCTTCCTCTACCCGTTACCGTTGATACCCCCCTCCTCCCTTTCCCCCTCAGGCCAGACCCTATGACTCAGCCTACAGTAAATAATAGAGCTGAACAAAAGACAGGTGGAATTCTGGGACAGTTCCAGGAGAAAAGAGGGAGTTCTGAGGTTCAGTCAACAGCTGAATTAAATCAAACGGAACAGTGTTTATCTCTGTCGAAACAAGAAAAGGTGAGATGAACTGAACGGTTTATGGAAATACGGATATGTTTCTTTGATCATCTTCATACAGCGCAGGACTGTGCTTTTTATAGCATGTTAAATAAGACCTCACTACAATTCAATACCCAGCTATAATGTAGACACCTGCAATGAACTATACAGTGGGTAGCATTTACAGTACTGTAAGCACACGCGCACACACACACACACACACACACACACACACACACACACACACACACACACACACACACACACACACACACACACACACACACACACACACACACACACACACACACACACACACACACACACACACACACACACACACACACACACACACACTCTTCAGGCTCACCACACCCTTAACTGCCAGACGAAGTAACCAGTAACATGATAGTATTTTCATAGAACACAGACTAGCAGGTTAATCTCCCTGGGAGTAACGCTCCCACAGAGGTGCAATCAGCTGTTGAAACAAAGCATATCCCTACCCCTGTTTTGGTATAAAAGCTGACGAATGGGCCTGGAGAAATGTTTACCACTCTCAAACTCATTAGATGGAGCTATGGATGCAAGGACTGATCATCCATGATATCAAAACGATATCAAAAGCTTTGAGGCTATATAATGTTATTTTTTTTGTTTGTTTTTTACATATACTTTGTTTACTAACATTGGAGTGAAAAACAAGCATGTATTTTGGGTTCTGATGGGGTACGACAGTTGAGCTAAGCCTATGAGGCATTTATAAGTTATATTCTTTGGAAATCAATGGGTACACATCATTACTTTATAAGTAGAAACATGGAAGTAGAAACTGCAGATTGGCCCTTTAAGGCTTGGCTTGGTTCTAGGCTGGGCTCGGCTCTGGGCTTGAGGCTTGGCTCTGGGCTTGGTTCTAGGCTGGGCTCTGGGCTTGGTTCTAGGCTGGGTTCTGGGCTTGAGGCTGGGCTCTGGGCTTGGTTCTAGGCTGGGCTCTGGGCTTGGTTCTAGGCTGGGCTCTGGGCTTGAGGCTTGGCTTGGTTCTAGGCTGGGCTGGGCTCTGGGCTTGGTTCTAAGCTGGGCTGGGTTCTAGGCTGTGCTCTGGGCTTGGTTCTAGGCTGGGCTCTGGGCTTGGTTCTAGGCTGGGTTCTGGGCTTGGTTCTAGGTTGGGCTCTGGGCTGGTCTCTGGGCTAAGCTTTGGGCTTGGTTCTAGGCTGGGCTCTGGGCTCAGGTCTGGGCTGTATACTTACTGTAGTTTCCCCCACCACACAGATAACACCAGCTCACTTCCCTCCCTCGGAGCATACTTCTCAAACAGTTAAGAGTAACGGACAACATTGATATTTCAGTTGGTTTGTTTGCTTTGGCTTAGGTTACAGAAACACAAGTTAGACTACTGCTGGATTTCCTTGTTTCCTCTCCTTCATGATCACTGATCTTTCTGAAAGGTATTCAAAGGCAAAAGCAATACATAGTGTAGTTAATTATATCCATCTGGGGGGGTACTGAAAGTAAACAAGGACATGAGTACAAAATGGAGTAATTCATCTCTTCAGGAAAAAAACAAATTCTGGACACATTCCCCACTATAACAATAACCTAGTCAATTATTATTTTATATTCAACCTTTATTTAACTAGGAAAGTCAGTTAAGAACTGATTCTTATTTCCGATGAAGGCCTACCCCTGCCAAACCCTGAACCGGACAACGCTGGGCCAATTGTTCGCCGCCCTGCGGGACTCCCAATCACTGCGCCACTCGGGAGAATCTCCTGGAGATTTCTTAGGCTGCGTTTACACAGGCAGCTCAATTCAGATATTTTGCCAAATGATTGGCAAAAAAGCTCGGTCTGACTGGTCAAAATACTAATTATTAGTGGAAAAAAATCAGAATTGGGTTGCCTGCGTAAACACAGTCTTAGTTACCAACATCACTGCTAAAGTTCAACTGACGTTACCAACCTACAACATCAACATGTTACCAACCTCCAACATCAACATGTTACCAACCTACAACATGTTACCAACCTACATCATGTTACCAACCTACATCATGTTACCAACCTACATCATGTTACCAACCTACAACATGTTACCAACCTACATCATGTTACCAACCTACATCATGTTACCAACCTACAACATGTTACCAACCTACATCATGTTACCAACCTACAACATGTTACCAACCTACAACATGTTACCAACCTACATCATGTTACCAACCTACAACATGTTACCAACCTCAACATGTTACCAACCTACATCATGTTACCAACCTACATCATGTTACCAACCTCCAACATGTTACCAACCTACATCATGTTACCAACCTACAACATGTTACCAACCTACAACATGTTACCAACCTACAACATGTTACCAACCTACATCATGTTACCAACCTACAACATGTTACCAACCTACATCATGTTACCAACCTACAACATCAACATGTTACCAACCTACAACATGTTACCAACCTACATCATGTTACCAACCTACATCATGTTACCAACCTACAACATGTTACCAACCTACATCATGTTACCAACCTACAACATGAACATGTTACCAACCTCCAACATGTTACCAACCTACATCATGTTACCAACCTACAACATGTTACCAACCTCCATCATGTTACCAACCTCCAACATGTTACCAACCTACATCATGTTACCAACCTACAACATGTTACCAACCTACAACATGTTACCAACCTACAACATGTTACCAACCTACAACATGTTACCAACCTACATCATGTTACCAACCTACATCATGTTACCAACCTACAACATGTTACCAACCTACAACATCAACATGTTACCAACCTCATCATGTTACCAACCTACAACAACAACATGTTACCAACCTACAACATGTTACCAACCTCATCATGTTACCAACCTCCATCATGTTACCAACCTCCAACATGTTACCAACCTACATCATGTTACCAACCTACAACATGTTACCAACCTACAACATGTTACCAACCTCATCATGTTACCAACCTACAACATGTTACCAACCTCATCATGTTACCAACCTCATCATGTTACCAACCTCATCATGTTACCAACAACAACATGTTACCAACCTACAACATCAACATGTTACCAACCTCATCATGTTACCAACCTCATCATGTTACCAACCTACATCATGTTACCAACCTACAACATGTTACCAACCTCATCATGTTACCAACCTCAACATGTTACCAACCTCATCATGTTACCAACCTCAACATGTTACCAACCTCAACATGTTACCAACCTCATCATGTTACCAACCTCATCATGTTACCAACCTCATCATGTTACCAACCTCAACATGTTACCAACCTCATCATGTTACCAACCTCAACATGTTACCAACCTCATCATGTTACCAACCTCATCATGTTACCAACCTCATCATGTTACCAACCTACAACATGTTACCAACCTCATCATGTTACCAACCTCAACATGTTACCAACCTCATCATGTTACCAACCTCAACATGTTACCAACCTCAACATGTTACCAACCTCATCATGTTACCAACCTCATCATGTTACCAACCTCATCATGTTACCAACAACAACATGTTACCAACCTACAACATCAACATGTTACCAACCTCATCATGTTACCAACCTCATCATGTTACCAACCTACATCATGTTACCAACCTACAACATGTTACCAACCTCATCATGTTACCAACCTACATCATGTTACCAACATCATCATGTTACCAACCTCATCATGTTACCAACCTACAACATGTTACCAACCTCATCATGTTACCAACCTCATCATGTTACCAACCTACATCATGTTACCAACATCATCATGTTACCAACCTCAACATGTTACCAACCTACAACATGTTACCAACCTCATCATGTTACCAACCTCAACATGTTACCAACCTCATCATGTTACCAACCTACATCATGTTACCAACCTCATCATGTTACCAACCTCATCATGTTACCAACCTCATCATGTTACCAACCTCAACATGTTACCAACCTCATCATGTTACCAACCTCATCATGTTACCAACCTCAACATGTTACCAACCTCATCATGTTACCAACCTACATCATGTTACCAACCTCATCATGTTACCAACCTCATCATGTTACCAACCTCATCATGTTACCAACCTCAACATGTTACCAACCTCATCATGTTACCAACCTCATCATGTTACCAACCTACATCATGTTACCAACCTCATCATGTTACCAACCTCATCATGTTACCAACCTCATCATGTTACCAACCTCAACATGTTACCAACCTCATCATGTTACCAACCTCATCATGTTACCAACCTCATCATGTTACCAACCTCCAACAACAACATGTTACCAACCTCCAACATGTTACCAACCTACATCATGTTACCAACCTACAACATGTTACCAACCTCATCATGTTACCAACCTCATCATGTTACCAACCTCATCATGTTACCAACCTCAACATGTTACCAACCTCATCATGTTACCAACCTCAACATGTTACCAACCTCATCATGTTACCAACCTCATCATGTTACCAACCTCATCATGTTACCAACCTCCAACAACAACATGTTACCAACCTCCAACATGTTACCAACCTCATCATGTTACCAACCTACATCATGTTACCAACCTCATCATGTTACCAACCTCATCATGTTACCAACCTCATCATGTTACCAACCTCAACATGTTACCAACCTCATCATGTTACCAACCTACATCATGTTACCAACCTCATCATGTTACCAACCTCATCATGTTACCAACCTACAACATGTTACCAACCTCATCATGTTACCAACCTACAACATGTTACCAACCTCATCATGTTACCAACCTACAACATGTTACCAACCTCATCATGTTACCAACCTCATCATGTTACCAACCTCATCATGTTACCAACAACAACATGTTACCAACCTCATCATGTTACCAACCTACAACATGTTACCAACCTCATCATGTTACCAACCTCATCATGTTACCAACCTCATCATGTTACCAACAACAACATGTTACCAACCTACAACATCAACATGTTACCAACCTCATCATGTTACCAACCTCATCATGTTACCAACCTACATCATGTTACCAACCTACAACATGTTACCAACCTCATCATGTTACCAACCTCAACATGTTACCAACCTCATCATGTTACCAACCTCAACATGTTACCAACCTCAACATGTTACCAACCTCATCATGTTACCAACCTCATCATGTTACCAACCTCATCATGTTACCAACCTCAACATGTTACCAACCTCATCATGTTACCAACCTCAACATGTTACCAACCTCATCATGTTACCAACCTCATCATGTTACCAACCTCATCATGTTACCAACCTACAACATGTTACCAACCTCATCATGTTACCAACCTCAACATGTTACCAACCTCATCATGTTACCAACCTCAACATGTTACCAACCTCAACATGTTACCAACCTCATCATGTTACCAACCTCATCATGTTACCAACCTCATCATGTTACCAACAACAACATGTTACCAACCTACAACATCAACATGTTACCAACCTCATCATGTTACCAACCTCATCATGTTACCAACCTACATCATGTTACCAACCTACAACATGTTACCAACCTCATCATGTTACCAACCTACATCATGTTACCAACATCATCATGTTACCAACCTCATCATGTTACCAACCTACAACATGTTACCAACCTCATCATGTTACCAACCTCATCATGTTACCAACCTACATCATGTTACCAACATCATCATGTTACCAACCTCAACATGTTACCAACCTACAACATGTTACCAACCTCATCATGTTACCAACCTCAACATGTTACCAACCTCATCATGTTACCAACCTCCAACAACAACATGTTACCAACCTCATCATGTTACCAACCTCATCATGTTACCAACCTCATCATGTTACCAACCTCATCATGTTACCAACCTCAACATGTTACCAACCTCATCATGTTACCAACCTCATCATGTTACCAACCTACATCATGTTACCAACCTCATCATGTTACCAACCTCATCATGTTACCAACCTCATCATGTTACCAACCTCAACATGTTACCAACCTCATCATGTTACCAACCTCATCATGTTACCAACCTCATCATGTTACCAACAACAACATGTTACCAACCTACATCATGTTACCAACCTCATCATGTTACCAACCTACATCATGTTACCAACCTCATCATGTTACCAACCTCATCATGTTACCAACCTACATCATGTTACCAACCTCATCATGTTACCAACCTCATCATGTTACCAACCTCATCATGTTACCAACCTCATCATGTTACCAACCTCATCATGTTACCAACCTCATCATGTTACCAACCTCATCATGTTACCAACCTCCAACATGTTACCAACCTCAACATCAACAATGTGACGTTTATGTGTGTATAGTGCCCCTACTCCACCACTACCACATATCTACAGTACTAAATCCATATGTATGTGTGTGTATAGTGCCCCTACTCCACCACTACCACATATCTACAGTACTAAATCCATATGTATGTGTGTGTATAGTGCCCCTACTCCACCACTACCACATATCTACAGTACTAAATCCATATGTATGTGTGTGTATAGTGCCCCTACTCCACCACTACCACATATCTACAGTACTAAATCCATATGTATGTGTGTGTATAGTGCGTATGTTATCGTGTATATGCATATGTCTATGTTTGTGTTGCTTCACAGTCCCTGCTGTTCCATAAGGTGTATTTTTACCTGCTTTTAAAATCTGATTTTACTTCTTGCATCAGTTACCTGATGTGGAATAAAGTTCCATGTAGTCATGGTTCTATGTAGTACTGTGCGCCTCCCATAGTCTGTTCTGGACTTAGATGAGACCTCTTGTGGCATGTCTTGTGGGGTATGCATGGTGGTGTCCGACATGTCATTCAACATGTCAATACTTCTCATAAATACAAGTAGTGTTAGTACACCTCAAACAATGTCTGTTTCATGTAGGCTTTTCCTGCCATTTTGATAACCGTGTAAATCTCTCTCTGACAAGGTGACTTTAAATCAAATTTCAAATCAAATCACATTTATTTTTATATAGCCCTTCGTACATCAGCTGATATCTCAAAGTGCTGTACAGAAACCCAGCCTAAAACCCCAAACAGCAAGCAAAGCATGTGAAAGAAGCACGGTGGCTAGGAAAAACTCCCTAGGAAAAACTCCCTAGAAAGGCCAAAAACCTAGGAAGAAACCTAGAGAGGAACCAGGCTATGAGGGGTGGCCAGTCCTCTTCTGGCTGTGCAGGGTGGATATTATAACAGAACATAAATCAATACATTCTGCTCTATTTACTCTCAGCTCAATTAGCTGAGACATCATGCAAGACTACGAAGCCCTGCCGGCTCCAGCACGTCATCTCTAGCTGATGACTCCACTTTCATTTCCTGTTCCAAGACCAAAAGCATAAATAACAAAACACATATTAGTTAAAAAAATGTTGGCCTACCACTTCAGCCGCGAAGTGGTAGGCCACACAAGATCACAGAACGGGACCGCCGGGTGCTGGAGCGCGTTTGTACTCAGTTGCAACTCTCACTAAAGAATTCCAAACTGCATCTGGAAGCAACTTGAGCACAAAAACTGTTCATGAAATGGGTTTCCATGGCCGACCAGCCGCACACAAGCCTAAGATCACCATGTGCAATGCCAAGCGTCGGCTGGAGTGGTGTAAAGCTCGCCGCCATTGGACTCTGGAGCAGTGGAAAAGTATTCGCTGGCAGTCCGACGGACGATTCTGGGTTTGGTGGATGCCAGGAGAACGCTACCTGCCCCAATGGATAGTGTCAACTGTAAAGTTTGGTGGGGGATGAATAATGGTCTGGGGCTTTTTTTTCATGATTCGGGCTAGGCCCCTTAGTTCCAGTGAAGGGAAATCTTAACGCTACAACTCTCTCCTATATCCTCTCCTATGCCACAATTCCCAACATCTTAAACCCTATAGGTTGTAAATAAACCCTTTTTATAACTTGTATCATTATTATAGGGCTGTGAAACCCATAGCCAATTGGCTTGAGACTGACCTTTTCTCACCAATAATTTACGGAGAGCTCATTTTCCGTTTTATAACAGGTAGTGTCCATTTATTTACTGTTGATTCTGTTGATTAATTATTACTTTCTTCAGTGGAAATACCGAAAGTGTACAAAAGCCTAATATACCGAAAAGTTAAATCAAGCGGAGATTTACAACTATTTAACCATGTTAATCATTACTGAAACATGCAAACGACAAACATTTAACCAGTTAAAGATATTTTTAATATAATATTTCATTAATTCATGCAAAAAGTCAAGAGTTGGCTATAACACGAGTAGAAACAGAGGGAGTGTTTGTATGTGTGTAAGTGTTTCTGCGCGTGTGTATTATGGTGTGTATTATGGTGTGTATTATGGTGTGTATTATGGTGTGTATCATGGTGTGTATTATGGTGTGTATTATGGTGTGTATTATGGTGTGTATCATGGTGTGTATCATGGTGTGTATTATGGTGTGTATTATGGTGTGTATCATGGTGTGTATTATGGTGTGTATTATGGTGTGTATCATGGTGTGTATTATGGTGTGTATTATGGTGTGTATTATGGTGTGTATCATGGTGTGTATTATGGTGTGTATTATGGTGTGTATCATGGTGTGTATCATGGTGTGTATTATGGTGTGTATTATGGTGTGTATCATGGTGTGTATCATGGTGTGTATTATGGTGTGTATTATGGTGTGTATCATGGTGTGTATTATGGTGTGTATTATGGTGTGTATTATGGTGTGTATCATGGTGTGTATCATGGTGTGTATCATGGTGTGTATTATGGTGTGTATCATGGTGTGTATTATGGTGTGTATTATGGTGTGTATTATGGTGTGTATCATGGTGTGTATCATGGTGTGTATTATGGTGTGTATCATGGTGTGTATCATGGTGTGTATTATGGTGTGTATTATGGTGTGTATCATGGTGTGTATCATGGTGTGTATTATGGTGTGTATTATGGTGTGTATCATGGTGTGTATCATGGTGTGTATCATGGTGTGTATTATGGTGTGTATTATGGTGTGTATCATGGTGTGTATCATGGTGTGTATTATGGTGTGTATCATGGTGTGTATCATGGTGTGTATCATGGTGTGTATCATGGTGTGTATCATGGTGTGTATTATGGTGTGTATTATGGTGTGTATCATGGTGTGTATCATGGTGTGTATCATGGTGTGTATCATGGTGTGTATTATGGTGTGTATTATGGTGTGTATTATGGTGTGTATTATGGTGTGTATCATGGTGTGTATTATGGTGTGTATCATAATATCTTGTCATAAAAATGGATCCCCATTCCCCAATCAAATACATTCATCGATAAAAATTACTTTTTTTAAATAACAGAAGATTGTATTTTTTTTCTCCAATCTAGCAACCCTCATGAAATTCAAAATGTATGAAATGTCTTATGAAAGAAAAGGTGTAATGTAGGCTCGAATTAAGCCACATCAACAAAAAAACACACGAAATACGTCGAAATAGTTTTTGTAAATATTTGCACAAATTGAGTGTGAGATTGTGTTGCTACAGCATACAATGGACATTGTAGACATTCTGTGCTTCCAACCCTGCCAACTTTGTGGCAACAGTTTGGGGAAGGCCCTTTTCTGTTTCAGCATGACAATGCCTCCGTGCACAAAGTGAGGTCCATACAGAAATGGGTTTGTCAAGATCGGTGTGGAAGAACTTGACTGGCCTGCACAGAGCCGGGACCTCAACCCCATCGAACACCTTTGGGATGAATTGGAACGCCGACGGCGAGCCAGGCCTAATCGCTCAACATCAGTGCCCGGCCTCACAAATGCTTGTATGGCTGAATGGAAGCAAGTCCCCAACAACAATGTTCCAACATCTAGTGGAAATCCTTCCCAGAAGAATGGAGGCTGTTATAGCAGCAAAAGTGGGGACCAACTCCATATTAATGCTCATGATTTTGGAATGAGATGTTGATGAGCAGGTGTCCACATACTTTTGGTCATGTAGTGAATATAGCTGGGTTTCCGTTAACCGGTAATAGTCGGCTAACGAAAAGACGATAAATATAATTGACACCTGCCAAATTGTCTGGGAGAAGAAGAAAAAAATCCCATTGTGAAATATATCTTTTTAGCCTATTCATTGATGGAAATACACACAGACCGGTCATGCTTATTTGTCTATGGGTTTATTTGCATAATTTAGTGGAATAAAATTGTTTCGTGTACAGTATATTGTTATGCATATTATAAAAAACACACACAGCGTACAGATAGATACCTTTGAGCGGAAAATCTGTCAGACATGGCTTTTGTAAGCCCAATCATTCGCAAAACAATTCTAAATGCAATCCTTTGTTAAAAATTGTTATTTAGCCATGATTAAAAATAAACACTCTTATTTCTCAGCTGGTAATTGAAGTGCACTTCCCATTCTAATGCTTAGGTAACAGTAGGCAGGCTTCAACGTGTCATACACCACTTTGCAATGAGCTGGAGGCAGTATACATTCAACAACATATAGCTACTTAATTGTTTGAAACCTGAATGTTTTACTACATATTTATGAGACGTGTTTCACCTTGCTTCAAAATAGCCTGGGAAAATCCCACCATATCGATGGAAGCAATTATTTTTGTCAAACCAGTAGCATATTTCTCTCATGTGCCCTTGCTTTTCTACTTTCTTTCATTGTCAGGTAGCCAAATGCACATTTGTGCAAAGCCTACTTCCTTGTAAATCTCCTGCGCTAATAATGTTAAGATATAATATCTTATCAACATTTTAAGTTAAACGTTATAACCTGCTGCATCAGATTCATTTTTGTATGTTGCCTAGGCCTACTGGTTGTATGAATTTGGGATCTATCGTCCCACCATTGTCCCCATAGTCTGTTTGGGCTATTTATTTCACGACAAGCTGACCAATAGAATAAGTCAACTTTTTCTACTATGGGGTGGTTGACATAGTCCATAAGGCTAGAAGAAGCTTTCCCAAAATAAATGTAATTAATATTGCCAAAATTATATAGCCTAATTAGACTCCTGTTCAAACAGAAATAAATACAATCATTCAAACCTAAAGCATGATTGGACTCACCGTCGGAAAGAAAGGCAGCGTGCGCAATTTTGGCAACTAGACGATTGTTGAGTTGCAAATGTCAGTGAAAAGGAGAGGCCAAGCATATATCAATATTTGAAAACTCAATAGCGGGAAAACATAGTTTGGAAAGAAAATGGTTATTGTTATGAAGAGAAGACATTGAAAAACCTCTTCATCTGTCTTTTAGTAATATAAATGCTCAACTTAAACTGAGGGAACAACAGTATTTATAGCCTATCTCAGGGGTGCAACTTTCACTGGGGACGTCCGATGTCGCCCCACATTCTGAAATTGCATTCCCCCCCCATTTTTATCATTGCAACGTGATACAAACAACTGCAACGGTGTGCCATTTGGGGTGTTCAGCCGGATGGATTTAGGACCACATGCGGGCTGATAGGCTGTGTGAAGGCAAAGCTTCTGGAAGTTTCCTTATGGAAGGCTGGCTGGACCAGCACGGGAGAGTTGAGCATAGTTCAGTGTGTATGTGTTGCGCTTTTTCACTGAGTTGTAAAAGCAAGCAGAGCATAAACTGGCTACTCTTTAGTTAACTGATGTAGCTTGCAAGGTAACTTCTGTTTAACTTAACAGAAAAAAACTAAACAACTGTTTATTCGCAGTGTTGAGCTAGTAGTGTAACTGACATGTAATGTTAGCTTATTGTCGTGACTTTACTTTCATTAATCTGATGATTGTTATTTATTTAATCCACTAACTATGTTTAATTGTTACCCAATTAAATGAATCATGTAACAATTAACTCATTAGGATTTGGGGCACCACGGAAGAGGTTGTTTAAAGAGTTACCATCTCCTGCATTATACTCTATAAGGTAATATATCTATTACATCGATAAACAGTCATCTGAATAATCAGTACCTCGTATCATATCATCATTCAGACCAGTTGTAACCTTCTTGGAACTGCAAAAAACACCAGCCTAGCTCATTATTCAGTACTACACAAATTGGCTTAATTATTTATTTACTAGCTAACTAAATAATAACACAGAATAAACATACACCCTTTAAATGAGGAAAAAAAGGTCCCTAGTGGACTGATAAAATATGACGGCTTACTACACAGAGAGTGGGAGAAAGAGAGAAAACACATTCTATAACTATTCTCCCATTACCCATATTCGTTGAACACGAACCTCCGCCATGTTGGGATAAGAGATCATGAATGTATTTACGTGTGAAATGCCTTCGTTTGTCCTTTATCTCGATCGGAACCAACCCTTCTCGGGAAAAGTGTTGGCTTTCCAGCTGTATGGCTCCGATTGTCCGAAATTTCCCATCTTCTACTGTTGTTTACTCTGGAAGATAATTAGCCATGTCAACGGTTGCCATTGGTGATAAGCGTAGTAGGATAGTCTCACTTAGATTTGGTTTCTCGATATCTGACTTAAGATGGCTAATCAGTTGTACCAGTGATTGTCGGAGGTGAGCTCCTCGCCCTTTCCTCCTTGTGTTGGTTATTCAGGATTCGAACCACGATGGACATGAGCTGCAGCTCTTCATCTCTCTGGTCTAAAGGAAGGTGAGTTTATTTCTTCACCTCATGTTGAGGTTCAACAATGAGGTTCAACATTTCAACATGAAGCTACCCGCCTCTCGTTTCCTGGTCTACAGGTTGAGTCCTCTTCCAAGCCTTTATGCACTCTTAGTCAAAAAGGGCATCCCGTCATGCTGACAAGCTCTCTGACCTCACTCGGGGCGTGGCTACTTAATGTACAAAGGATAGATGTTATCTCCTCTGACTCCTCAAATCACATTCCTATCTTAAAATACAGTTGAAGTCGGAAGTTTTCATACACCTAGGCCAAATACATTTAAACTCCATTTTTCACAATTCCTGACATTTAATCCTTGTAAAACTTCCCTGTTTTAGGTCAGTTAGGATCACTACTTTATTTTAACAATGTTTAATGTCAGAATAATAGTAGAGACAATAATTTATTTAATATTTTATTTATTTCGTCACATTCCCAAGTGAGTCAGAAGTTTACATACACTCAATTAGTATTTGGTAGCATTACCTTTAAATTGCTAAAATTTGGGTCAAACGTTTCAGGTAGCCTTCCCACAATAAGTTGGGTGAATTTTGGCCCATTCCTCCTGACAGAGCTGGTGTAACTGAGTCAGGTTTGTAGGCCTCCTTGCTCGCACATGCTTTTTCAATTCTGCCCACAATTTTCTATAGGATTGAGGTCAGGGCTTTGTGATGGCCACTCCAATACCTTGACTTTGTTGTCCTTAAGCCATTTTGCCACAACTTTGGAAGTATGCTTCGGGTCATTGTCCATTTGGAAGACCCATTTGCGACCAAGTTTTAACTTCCTTGAGATGTTGCTTCAATATATACACAATTTTCATGCCTCATGATGCCATCTATATTGTGAAGTGCACCAGTCCCTCCTGCAGCAAAGCATCCCCACAACATGATGCTGCCACCCCCATGCTTCACGGTTGGGATGGTGTTCTTCAGCTTGCAAGCCTCCCCCTTTTTCCTCCAAACATAACGATGGTCATTATGGCCAAACAGTTCTATTTTTGTTTCATCAGACCAGAGGACATTTCTCCAAAAAAGTACCATCTTTGTTCCCATGTGCTGTTGCAAACCGTAGTCTGTTTTTTTTAATGAGGGTTTTGGAGCAGTGGCTTCTTTCTTGCTGAGCGGTTATGTCGATATAGGACTCATTTTTACAAGGCTTCTTCCTTGCTGAGCGGCCTTTCAGGTTATGTCGATATAGGACTCGTTTTGCTGTGGATATAGATACTTTGTACCTGTTTCCCCCAGCATCTTCACAAGGTCCTTTGCTGTTGTTCTGGGATTGATTTGCACTTTTCGCACCAAAGTACGTTCATCTCTAGGAAACAGAACACATCTCCTTCCTGAGCGGTATGACGGCTGCGTGGTCCCATGGTGTTTATACTTGCGTAATATTGTTTGTACAGATGAACGTGGTACCTTCAGGCGTTTGGAAATTGCTCCCAAGGATGAACCAGACTTGCGGAGGTGTACAATTTTTTTCTGAGGTCTTGGCTGATATCTTTTGATTTTCCCATGATGTCAAGCAAAGAGGCAGTGAGTTTGAATGTAGGTCTTGAAATACATCCACAGGTACACCTCCAATTGACTCAAATTATGTCAATTAGCCTATCAGAAACTCTAAAGCCATGACATAATTTTCTGGAATTTTCCAAGCTGTTTAAAGGCACAGTCAATTTAGTGAATGTAAACTTCTGACCCACTGGAATAATCTGTCTGTAAACAATTTTTTGAAAAATTACTTGTGTCATGCACAAAGTAGATGTCCTAACCGACTTGCCAAAACTATAGTTTGTTAACAAGAAATGTGTGGAGTGGTTGAAAAACGAGTTTTAATGACTCCAACCTAAGTGTATGTAAACTTCCGAATTCAACTGTATTTATCGTTTATCATATCCTTTGCCTGACACATTGGATGAAAACTTGACAAATAAAGGGTGTTTCCTTTCCAAGTTAGTATTTGGTCCATTCAGTTATTAATAACATCACAAAATGAAAAACAATATGACATTAGTTTCCTACATCAGCCCCTGAACTTGAAGCAGCAAGAATGCTGACAGTGACAGTTGCTATGTCTTGCATAGGCCTATAGGGATATACCATACCTTTTAGGAAGACGAAATGCAAGCAGAGACAAATAAATGGGTAATCAATATTTATTGAAAATGAAAAAGGCACAACAACGCTCGCTCACCTATGTGATTACATGTTTTGATTGCATATCGACTCACGTTTGTCGAGCGCACTCCACTTCCTTCCATTATCAATATGTATTTACAGACACTGTAGTAAACTAGTATAATCATATTTAAAAGTTAATTTCCTATTCAAGTTAACTGCTATGTGATTCTCCACCCATGTAGACAGTCTTCTCTATTTCAAATGAGACCACACATACTAGGCACACTTGAACTCTCACGCCCAACTAGGAGAGGTAGGGCTACTGACGTTGAAGCAGCGAATTCTGTGTGTGAGAATAATGTGAAAAATATGTATTTTTTTTAATACAATTAGGTAGGCTAATGCATACAAAGCAGAAAGAGGACAGTTTCCAAATAATCTGCAGGACAACAAAAAAAAATGTTTTATCCTTAAGTTGTCAGTCTGACCGCAGAATGAAAAATGCCAACTGTGCCATTAATGATCTCCGTTGGGTCCCGCAGGCATCCCGTGGGAACGCAGCCCTCTAGTGCAGTTAGTACACAACACTATGCTCATCATGTCTTATCAGGATCAGATGGTGACAGGAGTCCCAGCAGGGTCAGACAGCCAGGGAAGACCAGTCTACGGAGCTCAGGGGAATTTTGCAGTAGGACCTATATTAACAATATCAGTGAATGATACAAAGTTCTGTCTTGAATTGATGGGTAAACAGACATTATCTACAGGGAAACAGCTTAAGTTAAAAAGGTCAAGTCTGGGATCTGGGAATAATGATCATTTCAATTATTGTACCATTTTGATTTTTTTCTTGGATAATATAATGTATAAATGTACGCCAAGGTAATTATTTGTCATGCTTCATTTTAGGAGGATCAGATGGTGACAGGGGTCTCAGCAGGGTCAAGCAGCCAGGGTAGACCAGTCTGTGACGGTCCTGAGGTCAAGCAGCCAGGGAAGACCAGTCTGTGACGGTCCTGAGGTCAAGCAGCCAGGGAAGACCAGTCTGTGACAGAGCTGAGGTCAGGCAGCCAGGGTAGACCAGTCTGTGACAGAGCTGAGGTCAGGCAGCCAGGGAAGACCAGTCTGTGACAGAGCTGAGGTCAGGCAGCCAGGGAAGACCAGTCTGTGACAGAGCTGAGGTCAGGCAGCCAGGGTAGACCAGTCTGTGACAGAGCGGAGGTCAAGCAGCCAGGGAAGACCAGTCTGTGACGGTCCTGAGGTCAAGCAGCCAGGGAAGACCAGTCTGTGACAGAGCTGAGGTCAGGTGGCCAGGGAAGACCAGTCTGTGACGGTCCTGAGGTCAGGTGGCCAGGGAAGACCAGTCTGTGACAGAGCTGAGGTCAGGTGGCCAGGGAAGACCAGTCTGTGACAGAGCTGAGGTCAGGCAGCCAGGGAAGACCAGTCTGTGACAGAGCTGAGGTCAAGTAGCCAGGGAAGATCAGTCTGTGACAGAGGGGAGGTGAATTTTTGCACATACACTTTATTCTCTGTGTGCAGCAAACACTGGACAAACCAGATGCTATTTTAAAAGGCAGTCTGACAAACCCCCAAAGTTGATTTCCAAACTGTATCAAAGGTTGATAGAAGCTTTTTCCCCAATGACACAAAACAAAAACGTAAGGAAGACCTGGTAGAAGCTCTTGCTTAAAGATGAATGGATACAGATACTGTATGTTTGAATGCCCAATCATCTTCATATCATCTCAGACATAAATTACTGCAGTTTAATGCCATCCATACTATATGCCAGTGAAACTGAATTAAATTGCACTCAGAAATGTCATTCCTCTGCTGGAGGTGTAAAACACAAAAAGGGGACATATTTATACATATGTTACGGTCTTGTGAAGAAAGGCTGGCTGAATTCTGCCAAAGAGTATGTTCTTTTATCTCAGCAAATCTACAGATTCTTCACCCTTGTCCCTGTTTTTTGTTTGCTTGGAAATGTTGATACTGGATACTGTTATCTGAAGAAACTGTGTAACCAAGCATTTATAGCGGGTTAAGAAATGCATTGCCATTAATTGGAAGGTTGGTTATCCTCCCACAATGTCAAGTTATGTATCACTAGATCTGATTTATTACAAGATGATTTATTACACGGGAACCAAACCGGCTGTGCGTGTGCGCCATCGTGCATAAATGTATTTTGTCCCCCGTACACAAAACGCTATCACGACACGCAGGTTAAAATATCAAAACACACTCTGAAACAATTACATTAATTTGGGGACAGGTCGAAAAGCATTAAACCTTTATGGCAATTGAGCAAGCTAGCTTGCACTTGCTAGCTAATTTGTCCTATTTAGCTAGCTTGCTGTTGCTAGCTAATTTGTCCTGGGATATAAACATTGAGTTGTTATTTTAACTGAAATGCACAAGGTCCTCTACTCCGGCAATTAATCCACACATAAAACGGTCAACCGACTCGTTTCTAGGCATCTCGCCTCCTTCCAGGCTTTTTCTTCTCTGGACTTTATATTGCGATTAGCAACTTTAATAAATTAGGTGCATTACCGCCACCGACCTCATTCGTCTTTCAGTCACCCACGTGGGTATAACCAATGAGGAGATGGCACGTGGGTACCTGCTTCTAAAAACCAATGAGGAGATGGGAGAGGCAGGACTTGCAGCGCAATCTGCGTCACAAATAGAACTGACTTCTATTTTAGCCCTTGGAAACGCAGGCGCTTGGTGGCGCGTGTGTGGGTACAATAATTGAATAAAAAAAGATTTCAACGTTTATTTTACAACGCTCACGCACGCGACGCGAGCGGTGTAGTCAGCCTGTTAGGGTTAACTTCTTTGCGGAATGTATCATAATCATGAATGAATAAGAATATTTATTTTACATGAATGCACCAATCACATCAAACACCTGAACTCCAACAATGACATTGTTTTAAAACAATCTAAATAGTAAACACTGCATAGACATGACTTTCATACATTAACATCTGACTTGAAGTAAAGATGAAAAGATTTATTCACCAATGCCACAAACCTGGGACGCTGAAGATCACCACGGTAACTATGATTACTGACCTGGGACATAGATCACCATAGTAACTATTATTACCATTAGAAAGCCCACAGATTCTTCTACTTTTCCATTATAGGAATTAGACCAGCACAAATAACAACATGTAAAACAGCATATTGGGATTTTGGTGGGTGACTTACAAATGGATGTGTAAGGTAGGTTTAATACAAAATACTAGGTAAACTCCAGCAGAATGAGACACAATTAACAGACTGAAAACAAGGAAGCCATGTCTAAACACAGCTATAATCAACAGCGGTCCATGTAAACTCAGCAAAAAAAAAGAAATGTCCTCACTGTCAACTGCGTCTATTTTCAGCAAAACTTAACATGTGTAAATATTTGTATGAACATAACAAGATTCAACAACTGAGACATAAACTGAACAAGTTCCACAGACATGTGACTAACAGAAATGGAATAATGTGTCCCTGAACAAAGGGTCAAAATCAAAAGTAACAGTCAGTATCTGGTGTGGCCACCAGCTGCATTAAGTACTGCAGTGCATCTCCTCCTCATGGACTGCACCAGATTTGCCAGTTCTTGCTGTGAGATGTTACCCCACTTTTCCACCAAGGCACCTGCAAGTTCCCAGACATTTCTGGGGGGAATGGCCATAGCCCTCACCCTCCGATCCAACTGGTCCCAGACGTGCTCAATGGGATTGAGATCCGGGCTCTTCGCTGGCCATGGCAGAACACTGACATTCCTGTCTTGCAAGAAATCACACACAGAACGAGCAGTATGGCTGGTGGCATTGTCATGCTGGAGGGTCATGTCAGGATGAGCCTGCAGGAAGGGTACCACATGAGTGAGGAGGACGTCTTCCCTGTAACGCACAGCGTTGAGATTGCCTGCAATGACAACAAGCTCAGTACGATGATGCTGTGACACACCGCCCCAGACCATGACGGACCCTCCACCTCCAAATCGATCCCGCTCCAGATTACAGGCCTCGTTGTAACGCTCATTCCTTCGACGATAAACGTGAACCTGACCATCACCACTGGGGAGACAAAACTGCGACTCATCAGTGAAGAGCACTTTTGGCCAGTCCTGTCTGGTCCAGCGACGGTGGGTTTGTGGCCATAGGCGACGTTGTTGCCTGTGATGTCTGGTGAGGACCTGACTTACAACAGGCCTATAAGCCCTCAGTCCAGCCTCTCTTAGCCTATTGCGGACAGTCTGAGCACTGATGGAGGGATTGTGCGTTCCTGGTGTAACTCGGGCAGTTGTTGCCATCCTGTACCTGTCCCGCAGGTGTGATGTTCAGATGTACCGATCCTGTGCAGGTGTTGTTACACGTGGTCTGCCACTGCGAGGACGATCAGCTGTCCGTCCTGTCTCCCTGTAGCGCTGTCTTATGCCTCTCACAGTACGGACATTGCAATTTATTGCCCTGGTCACATCTGCAGTCCTCATGCCTCCTTGCAGCACGCCTAAGGCATGTTCACGCAGATGAGCAGGGACCCTGGGCATCTTTCTTTTGCTGTTTTTCAGAGTCAGTAGAAATGCCCATTTAGTGTCCTAAGTTTTCATAACTGTGATCTTAATTGCCTACCGTCTGTAAGCTGTTAGTGTCTTAACGACCGTTCCATAGGTGCATGTTCATTAATTGTTTATGGTTCATTGAACAAGCATGGGAAACCGTGTTTAAACCCTTTACAATGAAGATATGTGAAGTTACTTGGATTTTTACAAATTATCTTTGAAGGACAGGGTCCTGAAAAAGGTACATTTATTTTTTGCTGAGTTTAGTCATGTCTAAACACAGCTACAGCAACACCCTTCTAGTCAAGTTAACAGGTCCACGTAGCTGCTGTCAGTAGCACATTTACCACTGCATTGAGTCTGAACCTCAAATGCAGGAGGACCGCGTTACACAGGTGGAAAAATAGGTGGCAAAAACAGTACACCACAACACTTTTAAACGTATTACTGAGTCTAGATGTTATCACATCAGGAGAAGAACAGTTACTGAGTCTAGATGTTATTACATCAGGAGAAGAACCGTTACTGGGTCTAGATGTTATTACATCAGGAGAAGAACAGTTACTGAGTCTAGATGTTATTACATCAGGAGAAGAACAGTTACTGAGTCTAGATGTTATCACATCAGGAGAAGAACAGTTACTGAGTCTAGATGTTATCACATCAGGAAAAGAACAGTTACTGAGTCTAGATGTTATCACATCAGGAGAAGAACAGTTACTGAGTCTAGATGTTATCCAGTCAGGAGAAGAACAGTTACTGAGTCTAGATGTTATTACATCAGAAGAAGAACAGTTACTGAGTCTAGATGTTATTACATCAGGAGAATAACAGTTACCGAGTCTAGATGTTATCCAGTCAGGAGAAGAACAGTTACTGAGTCTAGATGTTATCCAGTCAGGAGAAGAACAGTTACCGAGTCTAGATGTTATTACATCAGGAGAAGAACAGTTACCGAGTCTAGATGTTATTACATCAGGAGAAGAACAGTTACTGAGTCTAGATGTTATCACATCAGGAGAAGAACAGTTACTGAGTCTAGATGTTATCCAGGCAGGAGAAGAACAGTTACTGAGTCTAGATGTTATTACATCAGGAGAAGAACAGTTACTGGAGTCTAGATGTTATCCAGTCAGGAGAAGAACAGTTACTGAGTCTAGATGTTATCCAGTCAGGAGAAGAACAGTTACTGAGTCTAGATGTTATCCAGTCAGGAGAAGAACAGTTACTGAGTCTAGATGTTATCACATCAGGAGAAGAACAGTTACTGAGTCTAGATGTTATACATCAGGAGAAGAACAGTTACTGAGTCTAGATGTTATCCAGTCAGGAGAAGAACAGTTACTGAGTCTAGATGTTACCCAGTCAGGAGAAGAACAGTTACTGAGTCTAGATGTTATTACATCAGGAGAAGAACAGTTACTGAGTCTAGATGTTATTACATCAGGAGAAGAACAGTTACTGAGTCTAGATGTTATTACATCAGGAGAAGAACAGTTACTGAGTCTAGATGTTATCCAGTCAGGAGAAGAACAGTTACTGAGTCTAGATGTTATTACATCAGAAGAAGAACAGTTACTGAGTCTAGATGTTATTACATCAGGAGAAGAACAGTTACTGAGTCTAGATGTTATTACATCAGAAGAAGAACAGTTACTGAGTCTAGATGTTATTACATCAGGAGAAGAACAGTTACTGAGTCTAGATGTTATCCAGTCAGGAGAAGAACAGTTACTGAGTCTAGATGTTATCCAGTCAGGAGAAGAACAGTTACTGAGTCTAGATGTTATCACATCAGGAGAAGAACAGTTACTGAGTCTAGATGTTATTACATCAGGAGAAGAACAGTTACTGAGTCTAGATGTTATTACATCAGGAGAAGAACAGTTACTGAGTCTAGATGTTATTACATCAGGAGAAGAACAGTTACTGAGTCTAGATGTTATCCAGTCAGGAGAAGAACAGTTACTGAGTCTAGATGTTATCCAGTCAGGAGAAGAACAGTTACTGAGTCTAGATGTTATTACATCAGAAGAAGAACAGTTACTGAGTCTAGATGTTATCCAGTCAGGAGAAGAACAGTTACTGAGTCTAGATGTTATCACATCAGGAGAAGAACAGTTACTGAGTCTAGATGTTATCCAGTCAGGAGAAGAACAGTTACTGAGTCTAGATGTTATCCAGTCAGGAGAAGAACAGTTACTGAGTCTAGATGTTATTACATCAGGAGAAGAACAGTTACTGAGTCTAGATGTTATTACATCAGGAGAAGAACAGTTACTGAGTCTAGATGTTATTACATCAGGAGAAGAACAGTTACTGAGTCTAGATGTTATCCAGTCAGGAGAAGAACAGTTACTGAGTCTAGATGTTATCCAGTCAGGAGAAGAACAGTTACTGAGTCTAGATGTTATCCAGTCAGGAGAAGAACAGTTACTGAGTCTAGATGTTATTACATCAGGAGAAGAACAGTTACTGAGTCTAGATGTTATCCAGTCAGGAGAAGAACAGTTACTGAGTCTAGATGTTATTACATCAGGAGAAGAACAGTTACTGAGTCTAGATGTTATCCAGTCAGGAGAAGAACAGTTACTGAGTCTAGATGTTATCACATCAGGAGAAGAACAGTTACTGAGTCTAGATGTTATCACATCAGGAGAAGAACAGTTACTGAGTCTAGATGTTATCCAGTCAGGAGAAGAACAGTTACTGAGTCTAGATGTTATCACAGTCAGGAGAAGAACAGTTACTGAGTCTAGATGTTATCCAGTCAGGAGAAGAACAGTTACTGAGTCTAGATGTTATTACATCAGGAGAAGAACAGTTACTGAGTCTAGATGTTATCCAGTCAGGAGAAGAACAGTTACTGAGTCTAGATGTTATCACATCAGGAGAAGAACAGTTACTGAGTCTAGATGTTATCCAGTCAGGAGAAGAACAGTTACTGAGTCTAGATGTTATTACATCAGGAGAAGAACAGTTACTGAGTCTAGATGTTATCCAGTCAGGAGAAGAACAGTTACTGAGTCTAGATGTTATCACATCAGGAGAAGAACAGTTACTGAGTCTAGATGTTATCACATCAGGAGAAGAACAGTTACTGAGTCTAGATGTTATCCAGTCAGGAGAAGAACAGTTACTGAGTCTAGATGTTATCACATCAGGAGAAGAACAGTTACTGAGTCTAGATGTTCTCACATCAGGAGAAGAACAGTTACTGAGTCTAGATGTTATCCAGTCAGGAGAAGAACAGTTACTGAGTCTAGATGTTATCACATCGGGAGAAGAACAGTTACTGAGTCTAGATGTTATTACATCAGGAGAACAAGTGAAGGAATCAGCATAGGGGAAATGGCTGAAGGTTGGGTGTGTTTATAGAGATAAGACGGAGAGTTCCAAAGAGTCCGAAGTTGAGGGATCATGGGGCATAAAAGGCATAGTGTGGAATAAGGGTTAGCTAGAGGGATGGTTGGCCATGGAATAGACATAACATGGGAATGCTGGTGTTCTTCTGCACACCTTTTAGGTCATTGTAATAAATATCAAGCCCATGTCCAGTCAAACTTGGGGTCTCAGCGCATGTCCCTACCTTCTTGCCCTTTGTGCTGTTGTCTGTGCCCAATAATGTTTGTACCGTGTTTTGTGTTGCTACCATGTTGCTACAGCACCATGCTATGTTGTCATGTGTTGCTGCCTTGCTATCTTGTCGTCTTAACTGTCCCGTGTGGCTCAGTTGGTAGAGCATGGTGTTTGCAACGCAAGGGTTGTGGGTTCAATTCCCACGGGGGGACCAGTACGGGGGAAAAAATGTATGAAATGTATGCATTCACTACTGTAAGTCGCTCTGGATAAGAGCGTCTGCTAAATGACTAAAATGTAAAAAACGTCTTAGGTCTCTCTTTATGTAGTGTTGTCTCTCTCGTCGTGATGTGTGTTTTGTCCTATATTTTTATTTTATTTTCTATTTTTAATCCCAGGCCCCTGTCCCCGCAGGAGGCCTTTTGCCTTCTGGTAGGCTGTCATTGTAAATAAGAATGTGTTCTTAACTGACTTGCCTAGTTAAATAAAGGTTAAATAAAAATAAAAAAATAAACATTCTCTCTCACTTGCAGCATTCAAATCGTGGTCTTTGTGAGTCTATGAATCACAACATCAAGACAACGAGCGATGACAGCGTTTTCACAGATTGAGCCATACAAAAATATAACTTAAGCATTGAGGACAGCATTTTGTGTGTGAATGATGGAAGGATCTTACCCAAGCTGTACATTGGAGTGTGTGTAGTGGGCTTGGGCAGTATACCGTATATACACCGTATACCGGGGTATTTGGAAAAAAAAACAGGATTTGTTTGTTTTCTTTTCCTCAAAACCATTGAAGTTCATTCTTCTGAAGTGTTTCCAATACATTTTGATATTTGTTGCTAGTTAAGTAAATACTTGCAGTCAACTTGTGCAATACGGTCGGAGATAAAGCAAGATTGTGTTCTTCAATTCACCCGTCACATTATGAAGCTAAGCGTAGTTCCCCAGAACAGCTGAGCCAGTCACGTGTTTGTGAGCTGAATTGCCTGTCTTTGCAATTTGTTTATTTTTGTTTGCACTCGTTAGCATATTTAGCTAGCAGCCTCCATTGAGATTCGCTATTACTTGTGCTAATTTTGTTAGCATTATGGTAGACGCCCACCAATGGGATTTTTTGTAAAACCATCATAAGGTACATCGCCGGGGCCAAGCTTCCTGCCATCCAGGACCTCTATACCAGGCGGTGTCAGAGGAAGGCCCAAAAAATTGTCAAAGACTCCAGCCACCCTAGTCATAGACTGTTCTCTCTGCTGCCGCACGGCACGCGGTACCGGAGTGCCAAGTCTAGGTCCAAAAGGCTCCTTAACAGCTTCTACCTCCAAGCCATAAGACTGCTGAACAATTAATCAAATGGCCACCGGACTATTATATTGACCCCCCCCCTTTGTTTGTACACTGCTGCTACTGGCTGTTTATTATCTATGCGGTCACTTACCTACATGTACAAATTACCTTGACTAACCTGTATCGTTAGCCTCGTTATTGTCATTTTACTGTTACTTTTTATTACATTTTTTACTGTAGTTTATTTAGTAAATATTTTCGTAACTATTTCTTGAACTGCATTGTTGGTTAAGGGCTTGTATTCAGCATTTCACTGTAAGGTCTACACCTGTTGTATTCGGCACATGTGACAAATCATATTTGATTTGATGCTGTGGTTTTTTAAGGCCCCCTTGTTGTACTAAGTCGGTAATACCGAATATCACAGTATGAGAGAAGGACGGTATGAAGACCTGGATACACGCCCAACACTCCCTTAGGTCTGCACATCCACCAGTACTGGGCCCACTGGAGACGTGGGATGCTCGCTCTCAAAGAGCTGCTGCAATGTCTTCGGGTCTGCGACTATAAAAAAAGGTCAAGTACAAAAACAGAGGAAGTTAATCTGTGGTTTAGATTTAATTAAAAAGTTGACACAAATGATAAACTACTACACATATGAAAGACTGTACCACACAGGCCATGTACAATAGCCTACACATGGAGTGGAGTGTAAAAAGGCATATACAGCACCAAACAATACTACTCCCCCGACAGACAGGGCAGGTGTGGCCCAGTGCTGCAGTCTTCTGGTCAGCAGCTGCTCTGTTAACTGCCCGCCGCTGCCTTGGCATCAGTCAACAACTTCAACTTCAATTTGAGAGTGGAGCATGTGTTATGTATCAATACCATTGTACCCATAGTGGAGAAATTTGACTTGACGAGAGTGGACAGATCCAGACCTGAATGACAGGAGTGTGTGTGTGTAGGTTTTTGTTCCAGCCCAGCTCACACCTGATAACAAATCATAACCTATCACCGTCATTTGTTAATTTGATTATTTAAGTCAGGTGTTAAAGCTGGGCTGGGACAAAAAAAACAACCTTGTTCTTCAGGACTTCCTACTTTGACTGGACCAGACCAAAGCAGGAGAATAGAGTTGAATCACCCTCAACCAAAGACGCACACAATCATCAAGAACACCTAGCTTCACCATCTCAGTTAGCTAGCTAGTTAACTAGCTAGTTAACTAGTAAGCAAGTCTGTTGGTTTATAACATTTCTCAAGCTGCAGTTAGGGTCAACATCAGACCAGCTGTCTCCAAGCCAGCAGACTGTTCCAACAGCTGACTACTGCACCCAACTAAACACTTACCATGTTTTCAGATTCTCTACACACTCAAATCACTTATCTACTGGACCAATGCAATAGTTATGTCAACCTACTGCACTGCTAGTGTGTGATTATATATATATATATATATATATACACACACAGTGAGGGAAAAAAGTATTTGATCCCCTGCTGATTTTGTACGTTTGCCCACTGACGAAGAAATGATCAGTCGATAATTTTAATGGTAGGTTTATTTGAACAGTGAGACAGAATAACAACAAACAAATCCAGAAAAACACATGACAAAAATGTTATAAATTGATTTGCATTTTAATGAGGGAAATAAGTATTTGACCCCTCTGCAAAACATCAATCAATCAAATCAAATTTATTTATAAAGCCCTTCTTACATCAGCTGATATCTCAAAGTGCTGTACAGAAACCCAGCCTAAAACCACAAACAGCAAGCAATGCAGGTGTAGAAGCACGGTGGCTAGGAAAAACTCCCTAGAAAGGCCAAAACCTAGGAAGAAACCTAGAGAGGAACCAGGCTGAGGGGTGGCCAGTCCTCTTCTGGCTGTGCCGGGTGGAGATTATAACAGGACATAGCCTAGATGTTCAAATGTTCATAAATGACCAGCATCAAAACATGACTTAGTACTTGGTGGCAAAACCCTTGTTGGCAATCACAGAGGTCAGACGTTTCCTTCCCAGAAGAGTGGAAGCTGTTATAGCAGCAAAAAGGTGGGACCAACTCCATATTAATGCCCATGATTTTGTAATGAGATGTTGGACGAGCACGTGTCCACATACTTTTGGCCATGTGGTGTACATAACAACAAATAGGATGTGGTAGACCAACACACATCACTTAGAACAGGGCTGAACTTGAGATGTAGCATGTCAATTATTGATGCATTGATGACACACTGAATTTGATGACATGACAAATAATTTACATTGATACTAGTGTAATAAAAATAAATGTTATGCAAATGGTAAATTATAAAATTCACCTTTGTATATGCATATTGGTATACTCTTGACCTTTGTGCTGTTGTCTGTGCCCAATAATGTTTGTACCATGTTTTTGTGCTGCTACCATGTTGTGTTGCTACCATGTTGTTGTCATGTTGTTTTCTACCATGTTGTTGTTATGTTGTGTTGCTGCCTTGCTGTGTTGTCGTCTTAGGTCTCTCTTTATGTTGCGTTGTCTTTCTTGTTGTGATGTGTGTTTTGTCCTATATTTTTATTGCATTCATTTTATTTATTTTTAATCCCAGGTCCCCGTCCCCGCAGGAGGCCTTTTGCCTTTTGGTAGGTCGTCATTGTAAATAAGAATTTGTTCTTAACGGACTTGCCTAGTTAAATAAAGGTTAAATAAAGGTTAGGAATAAAGTAAATGAAATACTCAGCTGTGTGAATAGGTATCATATTGAAAAGCCTTCTATATTATCATGTTGCAGAACACATTACTAGGTTAGGATAGAGGTGAAGGTGTGTTTGTACTGCCCTTTATTATAAACGGAGATGTCTGGCACTGAAACAGTTAACCACTGCAGAAGGGGAGGTGCTCAGCTCCTCCCACTGTTGGTCATTTGCATATCTGACTGGGAAGCTTCCATTCCCTTCTCTTTGTTACCGCGGCACCCAGCCATGGCCCCTCCCCCACTGGACTCGGCACTGGCGGGAAAAAAAGAGCGAGGCGGAGTGCTCAATAGCTCATTACAGTAACTCACACACACACACACACACACACACACACACACACACACACACCTTATGGGGAGGACAGTTCCGTACGCTCTCTTTTTGGCAGACAGACAGATTAGACAGATGAGCAACAACACAGCAAGCAAGCAGTAGGAAACAAAGAAAGGAAAGGAGGGACCAAAGGGAGGGGGAGTAGGGACCAAGGGGGGGGGGGGGGGGGGGGGGATAAAGGGAGGGGGGTAGCGACAAGTACAGATTTGTTAATAACTCAAAAGAACACAGTTAAAACACTAGACCACACACACGGAATGCTGTCCGAGGTAAGAGAGTTCCCCCTGTCTCCACTACTGTTTTACCGTAGTCTGTTTCCATCATCGGTTTAGCAGTGAGAGGAGCTTGTGTGGAGGAAGACAGGGTGTGCACGGAGGACGGAGGGAAAGGAGGAGAGACAAAGGAGGAAGAGATACAGACACACAGGTGGTCTGGTAGGTATAAATACATAGACAGACCAAGTGAAGATTGAACGAAAGACACCGTTCTGTTCTTTCATTGTGCCTCTCTCTCTCTCTCTCTCTCGCTCTCTCTGCGTGTGTGCGCGCCCATCCTTGGAAACGGTTCAGTGGAAAAAAACAGGAAGTCAAATAGCAGGAGAAGAGAGAGGAGGAGGGGCAGAAAATGTCTTTATTCTATTGGATGTTTAGTTTTTATTGTTATTATCCACTTTGTTTATGAATCTACTTCACTTGCTTGGCAATGCTAACATATCCCATGTCAATAAAGCCCTTAAAGTGGAAATTGAATTGAGAGAGAGAGAGAGAGAGAGAGAGAGAGAGAGGAGAGAGAGAGAGAGAGAGAGAGAGAGAGAGAGAGAGAGAGAGAGAGGCAGAGAGGGAGAAATACCACAGTGTTCCATCACAGCAGCAAGATGTGTGACCTGTTGCCACAAGAAAAGGGCAACCAGTGAAGAACACCATTGTAAATACAACCCATATTTATTTGTGTTTATTTTCCCTTTTGTACTTTAACCATTTGCACATCGTTACGATACTGTATATATACATAATATGACATTTGTAATGTCTTTATTATTTTGGAACTTCTGTGAGTGTAATGTTTACTGTTCATTTTTATTGTTTATTTCACTTTTGTATATTATCTACTTCACTTGCTTTGGCAATGTTAACATATGTTTCCCATGCCAATAAAGCCCCTTGAAAATGAATTGAGAGAGTGGTTTGATAAACTTCCATATCTACTGGGTCAAATACCACAGTGTGCCATCACCCACCCCCATGCCAATAAAGCCCTTAACATGGAAATTGAATTGAGAGAGAGAGGGGGCAGAGAGAGAAAGGGGGCAGAGAGAGAAAGGGGGCAGAGAGAGAAAGAGTACTAGACTACAACCTACATGCCAGAACTGGACAAGAACCTGACACCCTCGGCACACAGGGGGACAAACACCTACCTGGAGGTGACAGCATTCCCTCCCCCATATGCCCCCCTAGGCACAACTACGACAACATAACCGACAAAAACGGGTCACAACTCCTGCAGCTCTGTCGGACGCTGGGTATGTACATAGTCAATGGTAGGCTTCGATGGGGACTCCTATGGTAGGTACACGTATAGCTCATCTCTTGGCAGTAGTACTGTAGACTACTTTATCACTGACTTCAACCCAGAGTCTCTCAGAGCGTTCACAGTCAGTCCACTGACACCCCTATCAGACCACAGCAAAATCACAGTCTACCTGAACAGAGCAGTATTCAGTCATGAGGCATCAAAGCCAAAGGAACTGAGTAATATTAAGAAATGTTATAGATGGAAGGAAAGTAGTGTGGAATCCTACCAAAAAACAATTAGGCAACAACAAATTCAATCCCTTCTAGAACAACTTCCTGGACTAAACGTTCCACTGTAATAGTGAAGGTGTAAACTTGGCAGTAGAAAATCTAAACAGTTTATTTGACCTCTCAGCTTCCCTATCAAATCTAAAAATGTCATAATGAAAACCGAAGAAAATGAACAACAATGACAAATAGTTTGATGAAGAATCAAAAACCTAGAGACCCAGAAAACCTGAGTCTACGCCTTCACTATGGTGAATCACTAAAACAATACAGAAATACACTACGGAAATAGAAGGAACAGCACGTCAGAAATCAGCTCAATGTGATTGAAGAATCCATAGACTCTAATCACTTCTGGGAAAATTGGAAAACACTAAACAAACACAAAGAGTTATCTATCCAAAATGGAGATGTATGGATAAACCACTTCTCCAAACTTTTTGGCTCTATAACAAAGAACAAAGAGCAAAAACATGTACATGATAAAATACAAATCTTAGAATCAACTATTAAAGACTACCTGAACCCACTGGATTATTCAATTACCTTGAACGAACTACAGGACAAAATAAAAACCCTCCAACCCAAAAAGGCCTGTGGTGTTGATGGTATCCTCAATGAAATGATCAAATATACACACAACAAATTCTGATTGGCTATACTTAAACTCTCTAACATCATCCTCAGCTCTGGCATCTTCCCCAATATTTGGAACCAAGGACCGATCACCCTAATCCACAAAAGTGGAGACAAATTTGACCCCATTAACTACCGTGGGATATGCGTCAACAGCAACCTTGGAAAAATCCTCTGCATTATCATTAACAGCAGACTCGTACATTTCCTCAGTGAAAACAATGTACTGAGCAAATGTCAAATTGGCGTTTTACCAAATTACCGTACGACAGACCACGATTCACCCTGCACACCCTAATTGACAAACAAACAAACAAACCAAAACAAAGGCAAAGTCTTCTCATTCTTTGTTGATTTCAAAAAAGCCTTCAACTCAATTTGGCATGAGGGTCTGCTATACAAATTGATGGAAAGTGGTGTTGGGGGTAAAACATACGAAATTATAAAATCCATGTTCACAAACAACAAGTGTGCAGTTAAAATAGGCAAAGAGAAACAGATTTCTTCCCACAGGGCCGTGGGGTAAGACAGGGATGCAGCTTAAGCCCCACCCTCTTCAACATACATATATATACACACACACACACACACACACACACACACACACACACACACACACACACACACACACACACACACACACACACACACACACACACACACACACACACACACACACACCACACACACACACACATACGTATATATACATACATACATACATACATACATACATACATACATACATACATACATACATACATATCAATGAATTGGCGAGGGCACTAGAACAGTCTGCAGCACCCGGCCTCACCCTACTAGAATCTATCAAATGTCTACTGTTTGATGATGATCTGGTGCTTCTGTCACCAACCAAGGAGGACCTACAGCAGCACCTAGATCTTCTGGACAGAATCTGCCAGACCTGGGCCCTGAAAGTCAATCTCAGTAAGACCAAAATAATGGTGTTCCAAAAACGGTCCAGACCTGGCTCTCAAGAGAAGACAAGCTATGTGCGCACTGCCCACAAAATGAGGTGGAAACTGAGCTGCACTTCCTAACCTCCTGCCAAATGTATGACCATATTAGAGACACATATTTCCCTCAGATTACACAGATCCACAAAGAATTAGAAAACAAATCAATTTTGATAAACTCCCATATCTACTGGGTGAAATACCACAGTGTTCCATCACAGCAGCAAGATGTGTGACCTGTTGCCACAAGAAAAGGTCAACCAGTGAAGAACAAACACCATTGTAAATACAACCCATATTTATGTTTATTTATTTTCCCTTTTGTACTTTAACTATTTGCACATCGTTACATCACAGTATATAGACATAATGTGACATCTGAAATGTCTTTATTCTTTTGGAACTTCTGTGAGTGTAATGTTTACTGTTCATTTTTATTGTTTATTTCACTTTTGTATATTATCTACTTCACTTGCTTTGGCAATGTTAACATATGTTTCCTATGACAATAAAGCCCCTTGAAAATGAATTGAATTGAGAGGGGGGCAGAGAGAGAGGGGGGGCAGAGAGAGAGGGGGAAGGGGGCAGTGAGAGAGGGGGAAGGGGGCAGTGAGAGAGGGGGAAGGGGGCAGTGAGAGGGGGGCAGTGAGAGGGGGGCAGTGAGAGGGGGGCAGTGAGAGGGGGGCAGTGAGAGAGGGGGAAGGGGGCAGTGAGAGAGGGGGAAGGGGGCAGTGAGAGAGGGGGAAGGGGGCAGTGAGAGAGGGGGGCAGTGAGAGAGGGGGGCAGTGAGAGAGAGGCGGGCAGAGAGAGAGGGGGGCAGAGAGAGAGGGGGAAGGGCGGGCTGCATCTTAAACAACATCTCCCTAAAGGCTTTTCACATATCAGCTCTCTTTCTATCTCGTCCCTCCCCCTCTCTCTCCCTCCCTCACTTTCCTTCAAGTCTGTGACTGCAGGACCCAGACACCGAGAGAGTTAGAGAGAGTGAGACACAGAACACTAGCTAACAGCTATGTGAACTCCTTCAGCCCTGATCCCCTTGTACCAGTCGCATAGCATCAATAAACCAGCATGTTTAAAATAGCTATAACACCCATAAAGGCAAACAACCTATTTTGCCAAACACACAAAGCAAAGAACAAAGGTTTCTCCTCAAACAGACACTGATGTGAACTCAACCTGTGTGTGTATGTGTGTGTTTTCCTGGCTACCTGAGAAAAGTCTAGTGCTTACTATGTTATTTCCAAAACAATGAACAGGTGTAGATTACACACACACACACACACACACACCACACACACACACACACACACACACACACAGGTGTGATGAATACTGAGAAGTGTCTGGCTAGTGCTGTGTTAATGTAATCAGGAACATGTAAAATAAGAGACGTGTTCAATGATTAATCACACAAACACCATGCTTTCAGTATAAGTATAAAATTGACCTTGTGGTGTGAATGAGTGTGTCGCCTAAGCAGCAACAGCCTGGCCTGGACTCCTTCAGCTGATTCAACCTACACTAATACTGGCCTGGACTCCATCAGCTGATTCAACCTACACTAATACTGGCCTGGGCTCCTTCAGCTGATTCAACCTACACTAATACTGGCCTGGACTCCATCAGCTGATTCAACCTACTCTAATACTGGCCTGGACTCCTCCAGCTGATTCAACCTACTCTAATACTGGCCTGGACTCCATCAGCTGATTCAACCTACACTAATACTGGCCTGGACTCCTCCATCTGATTCAACCTACTCTAATACTGGCCTGGACTCCTCCAGCTGATTCAACCTACTCTAATACTGGCCTGGACTCCTCCAGCTGATTCAACCTACTCTAATACTGGCCTGGACTCCATCAGCTGATTCAACCTACACTAATACTGGCCTGGACTCCTCCAACTGATTCAACCTACACTAATACTGGCCTGGACTCCATCAGCTGATTCAACCTACACTAATACTGGCCTGGACTCCTCCAACTGATTCAACCTACACTAATACTGGCCTGGACTCCATCAGCTGATTCAACCTACTCTAATACTGGCCTGGACTCCTTCAGCTGATTCAACCTACACTAATACTGGCCTGGACTCCTCCAACTGATTCAACCTACTCTAATACTGGCCTAGACTGCATCAGCTGATTCAACCTACTCTAATACTGGCCTGGACTCCTTCAGCTGATTCAACCTACACTAATACTGGCCTGGACTCCATCAGCTGATTCAACCTAAACTAATACTGGCCTGGACTCCTCCAACTGATTCAACCTACACTAATACTGGCCTGGACTCCTTCAGCTGATTCAACCTACTCTAATACTGGCCTGGACTCCTTCAGCTGATTCAACCTACACTAATACTGGCCTGGACTCCTCCATCTGATTCAACCTACTCTAATACTGGCCTGGACACCTCCAGCTGATTCAACCTACACTAATACTGGCCTGGACTCCATCAGCTGATTCAACCTACTCTAATACTGGCCTGGACTCCTCCAACTGATTCAACCTACACTAATACTGGCCTGGACTCCTCCAACTGATTCAACCTACACTAATACTGGCCTGGACTCCATCAGCTGATTCAACCTACTCTAATACTGGCCTGGACTCCTCCAGCTGATTCAACCTACACTAATACTGGCCTGGACTCCTCCATCTGATTCAACCTACTCTAATACTGGCCTGGACTCCATCAGCTGATTCAAACTACTCTAATACTGGCCTGGACTCCTCCAGCTGATTCAACCTACACTAATACTGGCCTGGACTCCTTCAGCTGATTCAACCTACACTAATACTGGCATGGACTCCTCCAGCTGATTCAACCTACACTAATACTGGCCTGGACTCCATCAGCTGATTCAACCTACTCTAATACTGGCCTGGACTCCTCCAGCTGATTCAACCTACACTAATACTGGCCTGGACTCCTCCATCTGATTCAACCTACTCTAATACTGGCCTGGACTCCATCAGCTGATTCAAACTACTCTAATACTGGCCTGGACTCCTCCAGCTGATTCAACCTACACTAATACTGGCCTGGACTCCTTCAGCTGATTCAACCTACACTAATACTGGCATGGACTCCTCCAGCTGATTCAACCTACACTAATACTGGCCTGGACTCCTCCAGCTGATTCTGATACAACCTACTCTAATACTGGCCTGGTCTCCATCAGCTGATTCAACCTACTCTAATACTGGCCTGGACTCCTCCAGCTGATTCAACCTACGCTAATACTGGCCTGGACTCCTCCATCTGATTCAACCTACTCTAATACTGGCCTGGACTCCTCCAGCTGATTCTGATACAACCTACTCTAATACTGGCCTGGTCTCCATCAGCTGATTCAACCTACTCTAATACTGGCCTGGACTCCTCCAGCTGATTCAACCTACGCTAATACTGGCCTGGACTCCTCCATCTGATTCAACCTACTCTAATACTGGCCTGGACTCCTTCAGCTGATTCAACCTACTCTAATACTGGCCTGGACTCCTCCAGCTGATTCAACCTACTCTAATACTGGCCTGGACTCCTTCAGCTGATTCAACCTACTCTAATACTGGCCTGGACTCCTCCAGCTGATTCAACCTACACTAATACTGGTCTGGACTCCTCCAGCTGATTCAACCTACTCTAATATATCAAGACTGTTTCAAGGACAGCTTTTTTCGATCTACGTAACATTGCAAAAATCAGACATTTTCTGACCAAAAATGACGCAGAAAAATTAATCCATGCTTTTGTTACTTCTAGGCTGGACTACTGCAATGCTCTACTTTCCGGCTACCCGGACGAAGCACTAAATAAACTTCAGTTAGTGCTAAATACGGCTGCTAAAATCCTGACTAGAATCAACAAATTTTATCATATTACTCCAGTGCTAGCCTCCCTACACTGGCTTCCTGTTAAGGCAAGGGCTGATTTCAAGGTTTTACTGCTAACCTACAAAGCATTACATGGGCTTGCTCCTACTTATCTTTCCGATTTGGTCCTGCCCTACATACCTACACGTACGCTACGGTCACAAGACGCAGGCCTCCTAATTGTCCCTAGAATTTCTAAGCAAACGGCTGGAGGTAGGGCTTTCTCCTATAGAGCTCCATTTTTATGGAATGGTCTGCCTACCAATGTGAGAGACGCAGACTCAGTCTCAACCTTTAAGTCTTTACTGAAGACTTATCTCTTCAGTAGGTCCTATGATTAAGTATAGTCTGGCCCAGGAGTGTGAAGGTGAACGGAAAGGCTGGAGCAACGAACCGCCCTTGCTGTCTCTGCCTTGCCGGTTCCCCTCTTTCCACTGGGATTCTCTGCCTCTAACCCTTTTACAGGGGCTGAGTCACTGGCCTACTGGTGTTCTTCCATGCCGTCCATGGGAGGGGTGCGTCACTTGAGTGGGTTGAGTCACTGACGTGGTCTTCCTGTCTGGGTTGGCGCCCCCCCCTTGGGTTGTGCCATGGCGGAGATCGTTGTGGGCTATACTCGGCCTTGTCTTAGGACGGTAAGTTGGTGGTTGGAGACATCCCTCTAGTGGTGTGGGGGCTGTGCTTTGGCAAAGTGGGTGGGGTTATATCCTGCCTGTTTGGCCCTGTCCGGGGGTATCATCGGATGGGGCCACAGTGTCTTCTGATCCCTCCTGTCTCAGCCTCCAGTATTTATGCTGCAGTAGTTTATGTGTCGGGGGGCTAGGGTCAGTCTGTTACATCTGGAGTATTTCTCTTGTCTTATCCGGTGTCCTGTGTGTATTTAAATATGCTCTCTCTAATTCTCTCTTTCTATCTTTCTGTCTTTCTCTCGGAGGACCTGAGCCCTAGGACCATGCCTCAGGACTACCTGGTATGATGACTCCTTGCTGTCCCCAGTCCACCTGGCCGTGCTGCTGCTCCAGTTTCAACTATTCTGCCTGCGGCTATGCAACCCTGACCTGTTCACCGGACGTGCTTGTTGCACCCTCGACAACTACTATGATTATTATTATTTGACCATGCTGGTCATTTATGAACATTTTAACATCTTGACTATGTTCTGTTATAATATCCACCCTGCACAGCCAGAAGAGGACTGGCCACCCCCCATAGCCTGGTTCCTCTCTAGGTTTCTTCCTAGGTTTTTGGCCTTTCTAGGGAGTTTTTCCTAGGGAGTTTTTCCTAGCCACCGTGCTTCTTTCACATGCTTTGCTTGCTGTTTGGGGTTTTAGGCTGGGTTTCTGTACAGCACTTTGAGAATATCAGCTGATGTACGAAGGGCTATATAAAAATAAATTTGATTTGATTTGAAATTTGATTAATACTGGCCTGGACTCCTCCAGCTGATTCAACCTACACTAATACTGGCCTGGACTCCTCCATCTGATTCAACCTACACTAATACTGGCCTGGACTCCTCCATCTGATTCAACCTACACTAAAACTGGCCTGGACTGGTTGAATGGCCAGACGGAAGCCACTCCTCAGTAAAAGGCACATGGCAGCCCGCTTGGAGTTTGCCAAAAGGCACCTAAAGACTCACAGACCATCAAAAACAAGATTCTCTGGTCTGATGAAACCAAGATTGAACTCTTTGGCCTGAATGTCAAGCGTCACATCTTGAGGAAACCTGGCACCATCCCTACGGTGAAGCATGGTGGTGGTGGCAGCATCATGCTGTGGGGATGTTTTTCAGCGGCAGGGACTGGGAGACTAGTCGGGATCGAGGCAAAGATGAACGGAGCAAAGTATAGATCGATCCTTGACAAAAACCTGCTCTAGAGTGCTCAGGACCTCAGACTGGGGCAAAGGTTCACCTTCCAAGGGGTCTGAATACTTTCCGAATGCACTGTATGTATTTTAATTTGTTTACAATGTTTGGGTTTAAGAGACCGGGGGGGGGGGAAATATGCTTTAGGCAGCCCGCCCAAGGATTACAATGGCATAAAAATCCCTGGGCTTAATCCTGGTCTCTTTACCCGTCTACTAACTAGCTGTATAACATAGACTGGTCTGGGATCTGCAGTTAATCCTAATCTCTAGTAATCCTGTTGCACTAAACACAGCTCCTTCTGGTCCCCTGGCTAGACGAAACACACACACAGCTAATCACACAGAATAGGGCCATGTTCAAGCACACACACACACACACACACACACACACACACACACACACACAATCTTAAAAATACAGCATTGCTAAATTATACCAACACCTCTAGAAATAGCCATCGCTGAAGAGCTAAATAACGGATATCTGTCTATTTTTATAATACGCAATCCTTTCAGGACTCAGTGAGCACTAGCCCAAACACACACAAGAAGAGATCAAGTTCTGAACCCAGCTAGGTCCCTGTAGAACAGTCTGGATCATTGAAACAGACAGCTGACCCCAGATAGGATCCTGTAGAACAGTCTGGATCAGTGAAACCGTTAAACAGAGCGCTAACAGCAGCTAACAGCTAACCATCTATCTAGAGCTAACAGCTAACCATCTATCCAGAGCTAACCATATGTCACAGTACTGTATTATTAGCATACGTCCAGTAAACAGAGCGCTAACAGCAGTTAACAACTGACCATCTATCCAGAGCTAACCATCTATCCAGAGCTAATCATGTGTCAGAGTACTGTACTATTAGCATACATCCAGTCAATAGAGTGCTAACCACTAACCATCTATACAGAGCTAACCATCTATACAGAGCTAACCATATGTCACAGTACTGTACTATTAGCATACATCCAGTAAACAGAGCACTAACAGCAGCTAAAAGCTAACCATCTATCTAGAGCTAACCATCTGTCACAGTACTGTATTATTAGCATACGTCATGTAAACAGAGCGCTAACAGCAGCTAACAACTAACCATCTATTCAGAGCTAAACATCTGTCACAGTACTGTATTATTAGCATACATCCAGTAAACAGAGTGCTAACAGCTAACCATCTTTCCAGAGCTAACAGCTAACCATCTATCTAGATCTAACAGCTAACCATCTATCTAGAGCTAACCATCTGTCACAGTACTGTATTATTAGCATACGTCATGTAAACAGAGCGCTAACAGCAGCTAACAACTAACCATCTATTCAGAGCTAAACATCTGTCACAGTACTGTATTAGCACACATCCAGTAACCAACAGCAGCTAACAGAAGCTAACAAGCTAACCATCTATCCAGAGCTAAACATCTGTTACAGTACTGTATTATTAGCATACATAACAGCTACCCATCTGCCAAAGCAATATATTCTTCTTAAATTGTACCTTTATTTTACCAGGCAGGTCAATAAAGATCAAATTCTTACTTACAATGACGGCAAGAGGCCTCCTTCGGGGTTTAAAAGGGGTTAAAAGAACAGTAAGACAAGACGGACAAGACGGACAAGACGGACAGAGGACACTTGGCCACAGATACACCAGCACATCAAGAGAAACATTGTTACACTACATAGAGAAAACTATGGCAACAAGAAACAACGTGGCACAAACAAGGATAAGGGCAGACAACAGCTTTGGGGGTCCTTTAACAGAATGTGACTGGAAGATCAGGTGTTTTACGTAGATGATGAGGTTTGGCATCTCTATTATGGACAGACCTCTCTCCCCATCTTTATAACCATTGAATCTATATGTTTTGACTCGAGGTCGACCGATTAATTGGCATGGCTGATTAATTAGGTCCGATTTCAAGTTTTCATAACAGATCAGTAATCGGCATTTTTGGACGCCGATTATGGCCAAATACATTGCATTCCACGTGGAGACTGCGTGGCAGCCCTACCACCTGTTACGTGAGTGCAGCAAGGAGCCAAGGTAAGTTGATAGCTAGCATTAAACTTATATCTTGTAAAAAACGATCAATCTTAACATAATCACTAGTTAACTACACATGGTTGATGATATTACTAGTTTATCTAACGTGTCCTGCGTTGCATATAATCGATGCGGTGCCTGTTAATTTCTCATCGAATCACAGCCTACTTCAACTTTGCCAAACGGGGGATGATTTAACAAAAGCACATTCGCGAAAAAAGCACTACCGTTGCACCAATGTACCTAACCATAAACATCAATGCCTTTCTTAAAATCAATACACAATTATATAATTTTTTAAACCTGCATATTTAGTTAAAAGAAATTCATGTTAGCAGGCAATATTAACTAGGGAAATTGTGTCACTTCTCTTGCGCTCAGTGCAAGCAGAGTCAGGGTATATGCAGCAGTTTGGGCTGCCTGGCTCGTTGCGAACTGCATGAAGACCATTTCTTCCTAACAAAGACCGTAATTAATTTGCCTGAATTTTACTTAATTATGACATAACATTGAAGGTTGTGCAATGTAACAGCAATATTTAGACTTAGGGATGCCACCCGTTAGATAAAATACAGAACGGTTCCGTATTTCACTGAAAGAATAAACATTTAGTTCTCGAAATGATAGTTCCCGGATTTGACCATATTAATGACCTAACGCTCATATTTATGTGTGTTTATTATATTATAATTAAGTCTATGATTTGATATTTGATAGAGCAGTCTGAGCGGTGGTAGGTAGCAGCAGGCTCGTAAGCATTCATTCAAACAGCACTTTCCTGCGTTTGCCAGCAGCTCTTAGCAATGCTTGAATCACAGCGCTGTTTATGACTTCAAGCCTATCAACTCCCGAGATTAGGCTGGCAATACTATAGTGCCTATAAGAACATCTAATAGTCAAAGGTCTATGAAATACAAGTGGTAGAGAGAGAAACAGTCCTATAATTCCTATAATAACTACAACCTAAATCTTCTTACCTGGGAATATTGAAGACTCATGTTAAAAGGAACCACCAGCTTTCATAAGTTCTCATGTTCTGAGCAAGGAACTTAAACATTAGCTTTTTTTACATGGCACATATTGCACTTTTACTTTCTTCTCCAACACTTTGTTTTTGGAATTATTTAAACCAAATTGAACATGTTTCATTATTTATTTGAGGCTAAATTGATTTTATTTATGTATTATATTAAGTTAAAATAAAAGCATTCATTCTGTATTGTTGTAATTGTAATTATTACAAATAAATAAATAAATAAATAAATATATATATTTATATATATAAAAACCAGCCATTAATCGGTATCGGTGTTGAAAAATCATCATCGGTCGAACTCTAGTTTTGACCATGACAGATCACAATCTAAGGTAACGCCAAATAATTTAGTCTCCTCGACTTCTTCAACAGCCGCACCATTCATTACTTTTTGTTTGTTTAAAAAGATCTTTTACGTGTGATAGAGACGCACCACTGTCCTCAACGGTTCTCCCGCCGGCTTTGGTACTTGTCATCTTAGCTAGCAACATAGGTTACACTGTTACTCTCCACAGTTCCAGACAAGGCAGGTCACAGGGAAGATTGAAAACCTACAAACAGCAGGGATTTAGACAGCCATTAACCCGAGGACAATCCGCGATCCCAGACACAATGGCTAACCGCATCATGGGCTGCGTTCAAAGCCCTCAAGAAAACCCAGCAATCTTGATAGGCAAGCTAGCTAGCAGCTACGCTAGCTGCGAGGCCAAATAGCTCCTCAGACCCGCCCTTGGTCGGCAGGATCACTGGACAGAGACTAGAAGTCCCAGCAACTTACGTCAACTGCGTTGCAGGATCCAAACTAAGTAGTTAGCTAGCTACTAAGAACTTTCCAATACACTTTCAAAACAACAAACAACATTTTTCAAAATGACAAAACCAAGCTCTTCCTCATTCAACCGGAAGTGCATTAGACTTCCGGTCGGCACCTCAGGTAGAGAGGAGGGTCGGCACCTCAGGTAGAGAGGAGGGCCGGTATTGTGACGACCCTCCCAGTCTGTCTGCCGTATTCTTTCTCTCTGCTCGTTTTCCTTATTAGGATGTCGGCGGGAGGAGCTGGGAGGGTCGTCAGCGACGTGGGACACATACAACTCTTCCCCATTCATTGAGGAGACTCTCTCCATGCAGACACACTGATAGATTTTGGCTGCAGGATTTTTGTGGCCGTTTTGTTTGCTTGGACACCTTTCAACACCCCTCATTATCACATTTATGCACACAAACACCTCACACTACTGATTACTGACTACAAACCATTTTTAATTGGAGGGTTGGTACCTCGGGTAGAGGCTGAGGGTTGGTACCTCGGGTAGAGGCTGAGGGTTGGTACCTCGGGTAGAGGCTGAGGGTTGGTACCTCGGGTAGAGAGGAGGGTTTTTGTAAATGAGTATCAACCAACGGATTTTGCGTCTAGTATAAAGAGCTATGGTCCAGACCCGCCAACCCTGTCAATCTGGCACTCCAGGCAGGCTAAAGCAAACACTTAAAGAATTTGAAAGATTTGAAATAGTATTTAAACCCAGGTCTGTCAAACAGCTAACCGTATATCGTTCACATTACTGTATTAGGGGGAGAGATGGATGTAAAGAGGGAGGTGAATTAGGTGGAAGCAACATAGTGTTTTTCAGAATACAAACATGTAGGTTACAGCACACTGATATGGGACTTAGTTTTTATTGCTGTGTTTGTATAGAAAACAAGCCCAGTCATACCCACTGTGTGCGTGTGTGTACACACACATATGGGACAGTTGTGGTTACGGTCTCCTTTTCAAACATCTGTGTTATTCTTTAAGCACATCTTTAGCCTTCCCCGTAGCTCAGTTGGTAGAGCATGGTGTTTGCAACGCCAGGGTTGTGGGTTCGATTCCCACGGGGGGCCAAGTACGAAGAAGAAAAAAAATGTATGAAATGAAAATGAAATGTATGCATTCACTACTGTAAGTCGCTCTGGATAAGAGCGTCTGCTAAATGACTAAAATGTAAAAAAAAAAAAAATGTAATGTAAATGTACAGCTAAACGAGAACAGTCAGAGTCACCTGTATATGTGACAGAGAGACAGAGAGAGAGACAGAGTGTGTGTGTGTGTAGATCACAGAATGCACTGCACCGCTAAAGTGCTAATTAGCCTTTTGACCGACCAGGGTGACCTAGTGCTAACTTTCCTGCTTCATCTCTCCCCCGGGGTGTGTGTGTGTGTGGTTTATGTCACTGAACTGTAAAAGCATTGTTGTGTTGATGTGTGGCATAATTCAGGATGGTGCTAAGAGTTCCAATAAGAACAAACCAAACAAAACAAGGGAGTGGTCTCACTCACAATTCTGCCTAAGAACACAGCCATGAATAAAGAATGGTACCAACACATCCTCCAAGAGCAACTTCTCCATCCAGGAACAGTTTGGTGACGAACAATGCCTTTTCCAGCATGATGGAGCACCTTGCCATGAGGCAAAAGTGATAACTAAGTGGCTCGGGGAACAAAACGTTGATATTTTGGGTCCATGGTCAGGAAACTCCCCAGTCCTTAATCCGGTCAATCCTCAAGAGGCGGGTGGACAAACAAAAACCCACAAATTCTGACAGACTCCATGCATTGATTATGCAAGAACGGGCTGCCACTTATGAAATGCTTGTAATTATACTTCAGTATTCCATAGTAACATCTGACAAAAATATCTAAAGACACTGAAGCAGCAAACTTTGTGGAAATTAACATTTGTGTCATTCTCAAAACTTTTGGCCACGACTGTAGTTAGGCTACTGGGTAGTTAGCTAACAGAGAGACAGACAACACACAGCTGATGGAGAGACAGACAGAGAGAGAGAGACAGAGAGAGACAGAGAGAGACAGAGAGAGAGAGAGAGAGAGACAGAGAGAGAGAGAGAGAGAGACAGAGAGAGAGACAGACAGAGAGAGAGACAGAGAGAGAGAGAGCCAGAGAGAGACAGAGAGAGAGACAGAGACAGAGAGAGAGAGAGGAGAGAGAGATGTAGAGAAGGGACCAGTGACCTTTGCTATCAGTGTAGTTCTGACCCAGATACAAACACAATCCCTTACAGTTATTATGTCTAGATGTATATTTAGCATTGGGATGAGGTCAGTGACTGAGGTTATGGATAAACTACTGAATACTGGACAGTATGGAGAAAAACTACAGAGAACGATCAGATTAATGTATGAGACAGACAGGAGCTAAATCAGGGTTATTGTACTGTATGAAGCACAGAGAGATCAGACACTATCAGACTGAGGAAAATATGAAACAGGAGACCAACTAGTTTTAAGGGATGGTTAGAAAGAGAGAGGGAGGGACGGGGGAGAGAGTAAGAAGAGGGGATGATGGAATATTTTTTTTAAACATGAGGAGAGAAAGGGTGAGGAGTGAAAATAGGTGAGAGGAGATATAAATAAACAAAGAGAAAAATGGAAATGTTGAGAGAATGACAGGAAACGTCTGGGGAGAGGGAAAGAGATAAAGAGAGAGACCGAGAGAGGGGAAAGAGACCGAGAGAGAGAGGGAGAGGCAGGCAAGGGAGAGAGAGAACTACACAGATTTTTTTTAAAAATGCAAATGCACAAATTTGTTTACATCCCTGCTAATGGGCATTTCTCCTTAGCCAAGATAAACCATTCAGCTGACAGGAAGTAGCATATCAAGAAGCTGATTAACTGTAAGTCATTACACAGGTGCACCTTGCGCTGGGGACAATAATAGGCCACTCTAAAATGTGCAGTTTTGTCACACAACACAATGCCACAGATGGGAGCGTGCAATTGGCATGGTGATTGCAGGAATGTCCACAAGAGCTGTTACCAGATAATTGAATGTTCAGTTCTCTTCCATAAGCCGACCTCTGACATTTTAGAGAATTTGACAGTACATCCAACCGGCCTCACCAACACAGACCACGTGTATGGAGTCATATGGGCGAGCAGCTTGCTGATGTCAACGTTGTGAACAGAGTGCCCCATGGTGGTGGTGGGGTTATGCTATGGGCAACGGACACAATTGCATTTTATCGATGCCAAATTGAATACACAGTTGAAAATGTCCCAGTTCTTCCATGGCCTGCATACTCACCAGACATGTCACCCATTGATCATGTTTGGGATGCTCTGGATCAACAGCATGTTCCAGTTTCCGCCAATAACCAGCTACTTCACACAGCCATTGAGAGGAGTGGGACAGCATTCCACAGGCCACAATCAACAGCCTGATCAACTCTATGTGAAGAACATGTGTCACTTGAGGCAAAGGATGGTCACACCAGATACTGACTGGTTTTCTGATTCACGTCCTTACTTTTGCATGTCTGTATTCCCAGTGATATGAAATCCATAGATTAGGGCCTAATGAATTCATTTCAAGTAACTGATTTCCTTTTTTGAACTGTAACTCAGTAAAATAATATATTTTGTTCAGTATAGTAAAACAGTGGCTAGAATCAGTGCAGTGAAAACACAGTACTTTAAACTCCTAAGATGTCCCACTCAAGGTACAAATCCCACTTCACTCATCACAAAACTATTAAATGATGTCACGTTAGTTTGGTCATTCAAACACAACTGAAGTCATAAAAAAAATGCATCTTTAATTACAATAATTACAATGCAGACACACGTACATCTCGTTCCAAACACAGCAGTGCCATACAGTGTGTTACAAGACGGTTACCTGACAAGGACAGAGACGGTCGGTCTTATTGAACCCTGCTGTAAAACATCAACTGTGATTCCATTTGAGAGTTCTGTCACATTAGGATCAAACTTCACTTCAGAAAATAAGGAACCAAACCGACCAATCCATGAACTTGGGTCAAACAATGATGAAGTCATAGACATGAGCGATGATGTCATAGTGGTGACGTCGTCAAGAGACTGACTTATCCCTGGTCTCAGTGTTGTCCTCAGATAAGCCATCATCAATCAAGTTTCCTTGATTGTTCCTTTTTATCTTTCTGATTTAATAGGAGTCAATCCGACAAGCAGGGCACAAGATGAGGCCAAAAAGACTGTTCCACCTGCAATACTGATCATAGGGGCTTTTAGTGAATCATATCTCCTCTCCTATAGAACTGGGGCTTCTTTCTCAGTAGAACTGGTACCTGGGGACACTGGTTCTCCACAGGCCTCAGCTGAGCCAGGGGCTAGAGTAGTGGAGTTACCCAGGGTAGGGCCATCTGTAGTAGGGGTGGGAGGTGGAGTAGTCCCCTGGGGCTGGTCGCTGGCTGGTTCAGGTTCTGGCTCGGACTTCCTCCTCTTCCTCACATGATAGTGGTGTTTCTTAGACTTGAGATGGGCTGGAGACAACAGAGAAAGACAGAGAGGTTTCAAGTCGGCGAGATCAACGTTTGATGACCATCAACATAAACATCTGGTGCACGTCACTCCAAAGACATTAAGCGCCGACTCACAAGGAATGCCTGTATGTAACAATCTCAGAAACACAGAACTGCCCAGTTATAATTGTTGCTATTGTAAACAGAGGGTCAGTCATGCCAACCCACAACGTTGGAAGAACATTGCCGTAACGCTTGCCCACCTGTCCACTCCAGGTCTCCAATGATCACCTTGTCACACAGCTCACAGGTGTGACGGCTTCGCTTGTTCCTCTTCCCCGCCCCCTCCACTCTCATTGGCTCAACGGTAGGTCGCTCCCCCTGGGGGCGGAGTTAAAGAAGAGGAAGTGAGCAAAATCGAATCAAAAACAACCTTTATTTTAAGCTCATTCAGCCATCTCAACAAACATTACAGAACATTTGACCGAAGACGTAAAACAAAATCCGGACTTAAGACTGAAAAACGGTTTCCACCTTAGTAAGTCTATCCAGTATCAGAAGGGCTGGGCTTAGGACAGTCTCCTCCCACTGTGACAAGTCAGTCACATCCAGACCATACACCGCTGGGACGTTGTCCCCTGGTCCTGAAGACAGAGACAGAGAGATTAAGAGACAGACGGACACTACAATGATTCAAAAGCATCACCTGGCCCCGATGACAGAGAGGGAGAGACATGGCTTGCCTGCTACTACGGATGGATTTAAAAGCGTTGGATTGTCGTGGCCTAAAGGGAGTTTCTGCCTTATTTCTCCTTCTAAATCATTGATGAGAGTGAACAAGAGCATGCTACAGAAAGAAGGGGAGGCACTGTGGTTTCATTGAGTGTCAATCATATGAGCTCAGTTTCCATCTCTAAATGTATTAGCACAATACAGTCTGCATGCCACTGCAGCTCTGACCGGATGCCATTGTGGCTCTACGTTATTGCAGTCCAGTTGGTGGTGAGTGAGTGCAGCAGCCGCACCCTAGAGCTGTGTCAATCTGCTGACTCACACTGGCTCCATAATATAACTCTCTCTCTCCCTACATCTCTATCTGTCTAGCAGTGAGAGCCAAAACCCCATTACTAAATACTCTCTGGCTCTTTAGAAAATGGAATGGATAGAAGATACACACAGAAATATCTAGCATGTAGTAGAGATATCTAGCGCGTAGCAGAGACGGACGCCGAGCGCGTAGCAGAGACGGACGCCTAGCGCGTAGCAGAGACGGACGCCGAGCGCGTAGCAGAGACGGACGCCGAGCGCGTAGCAGAGACGACGCCGAGCGCGTAGCAGAGACGGACGCCGAGCGCGTAGCAGAGACGGACGCCGAGCGCGTAGCAGAGACGGACGCCGAGCGCGTAGCAGAGACGGACGCCTAGCGCGTAGCAGAGACGGACGCCTAGCGCGTAGCAGAGACGGACGCCTAGCGCGTAGCAGAGACGGACGCCTAGCGCGTAGCAGAGACGGACGCCTAGCGCGTAGCAGAGACGGACGCCTAGCGCGTAGCAGAGAAGGACGCCTAGCGCGTAGCAGAGATGGACGCCTAGCGCGTAGCAGAGACAGACGCGTAGCAGAGACGGACGCCTAGCGCGTAGTAGAGACGGACGCCTAGCGCGTAGCAGAGACGGACGCCTAGCGCGTAGCAGAGACGGACGCCTAGCGCGTAGCAGAGACGGACGCCTAGCGCGTAGCAGAGACGGACGCCTAGCGCGTAGCAGAGAAGGACGCCTAGCGCGTAGCAGAGATGGACGCCTAGCGCGTAGCAGAGACGGACGCCTAGCGCGTAGCAGAGACGGACGCCTAGCGCGTAGTAGAGACGGACGCCTAGCGCGTAGCAGAGACGGACGCCTAGCGCGTAGCAGAGACGGACGCCTAGCGCGTAGCAGAGACGGACGCCTAGCGCGTAGCAGAGACGGACGCCTAGCGCGTAGCAGAGACGGACGCCTAGCGCGTAGCAGAGACAGATACCGAGCTGTATTCCTTTACAACGAAGCTATTGTATATTCAACAGCAGTGTTCTGGGAAGAAACCTTTTCCTCTCTTTTATTTATTGACCTACTATTGACCTACCTATTGTCCCCCGTGTCCTTACCGGTCACTGTTCAAATTCAAAACATTAACTGCCACTGTGCAACTATTGAACACCTCACATGATGTGAAACCATAACAACATGTGTTATGGGACAAACAAACGGTTACCTTATCATGACCAAAACATCTATTTTTTCCTCTATTGAACAGCTCTACGGGCGTCTCCTACGCGCACACCTGTCTCTAGAACAATGTGTTCACTGACAGGGTACCACTGTAACTCAATTCACGCTTGCCAACTGTTAACTCAGACTCTCAGGTTTGCCTTTAAGAGACAGTTTGTGTTGTGTTTAAAGTTGCTGTTATGTTGCTCTCACAACGGAACAGACAGCAGGTGGGAAGTGCAGAGCACCTGGCATATCTACAGTACACCCTATGTAGAGTGGAGTATTCTCTCTCTCTCTCGGGTTGCCAGATGACTGTTTACAATCTGCCTGAAATCTTACTCTGCCAATCTTGACTGCTGTGAAAGGGGGATGAGGGAGGGAGGGACAAAGAGAGGGGTACCTTACCCTGCGGGGCACACACACTATCACCCTCCTCTCTGCCTCAGAGGGGTATCAGTTCCACTCCAACACAAGGGACGGATCAAAGACTGAACACATTGGACAGCTGCTGTGTGTGTGTGTGTCCTTGTTTGGTGACTTAAGTGGTTTGTTTGCATGTGTGTGTGTGGAGAAACAGTAGCACACCTGTTACAACAAATGGCCCAGAGTCATCTGTCTCTCACGTGAGTGAGTGAGACAGAGAGAGAGAGAGAGACAGAGAGAGAGACAGAGAAAGAGAGAGAAAGAGAAAAAGAGAGAGAGAGACAGAAAGAGAGACAGAAAGAGAGACAGAGAAAGAGAGACAGAGAGACAGAAAGAGACAGAAAGAGAGAGAGAGAGAGAGTGAGTGAGTGAGAGAGAGACAGAGACAGAAAGAGACAGAAAGAGAGACAGAAAGAGAGACAGAAAGAGAGACAGAGAAAGAGACAGAGAAAGAGAGAGAGAGAGTGAGTGAGAGAGAGTGAGAGAGAGAGGAGGTAGAAAAGGGCAGTCCAAAAACTCCAACAGAGGGAGAAACAAGAGAGGGAGAGGAAGGAAGAGAGGAAGAGGGAACTCATCTGGTTATAGGTAGGCTACACGCTGATCAGAGCTTATATTAGATTGTATTTCGATTGTTCAGCTTCATCATCATCACTAGATTTTAATATCAGCAACAACAACAAAAAATGGGTGATGGTGATTTCAAACACCCCCCCCCCTAACTGACAGTGGGGTGGTAGGTGCCCAGTTTCCCTTATGACTCAGCTCAGGGGCCTACATACACCACAGACACACGCCAGCTCAGAGAGGGCCCAGCTCAGAGGGGGCCCAGCTCAGAGGGGGCCCAGCTCAGGGGGGGCCCAGCTCAGGGGGGGCCCAGCTCAGAGAGGGGCCCAGCTCAGGTTGAAAGAGTAGGCATAACAAAACATTTTTTATTGAAAACTTGGGTGTTTTAAGAGCTGTTTGTTTCCATTCATCAAATTCAAACATAGGAGGTTCCGTAGCAGGGAGACATCTACTTTCACCCCTGCATCTAATCTAATGATTCTAATGATTCTGGATAAAGTTGTCACCAGTGACAATAAAAAAAAGAACTTGGTAAAGGGGATTGGACATTGAGAAAAGGTAGCTAACTCTATATAAGCCTATCACAAACCAGCCTAGCACTCTGGTAAACATACTACTGATCCCAAAGGAAGTCATTAAACTTCATGTTCATCCACCATCGTCATCATCATCATCATTAAAATGACTGACGTCTTGTTGACCTGATGAATCCGGAGAGTCATGGAGTTTAAGGAGATTAAGAGAGGTAGCTAACTGGATCAAAACAGCCTAACTAACACACTGGCAGACGAGCACATCCACAGTATCTACTGACCTCAATGGATGTGTCGTAGCATTGACAATCATTAAACGTGACCGTATATATTATCAAATCAATTCTCTATAATACACTGCTCAAAATATTAAAGGGAACACTTAAACAACACATCCTAGATCTGAATGAAATAAATAATCTTATTAAATACTTTTTTCTTTACATAGTTGAATGTGCTGACAACAAAATCACACAAAAATGTTCTATGGAAATCCAATTTATCAACCCATGGAGGTCTGGATTTGGAGTCACACTCAAAATTAAAGTGGAAAACCACACTACAGGCTGATCCAACTTTGATGTAATGTCCTTAAAACAAGTCAAAATGAGGCTCAATAGTGTGTGTGGCCTCCACGTGCCTGTATGACCTCCCTACAACGCCTGTGCACGCTCCTGATGAGGTGGCGGATGGTCTCCTGAGGGATCTCCTCCCAGACCTGGACTAAAGCATCTGCCAACTCCTGGACAGTCTGTGGTGCAACGTGGCGTTGGTGGATGGAGCGAGACATGATGTCCCAGATGTGCTCAATTGGATTCAGGTCTGGGGAACTGGCGGGCCAGTCTATAGCATCAATGCCTTCCTCTTGCAGGAACTGCTGACACACTCCAGCCACATGAGGTCTAGCATTGTCTTGCATTAGGAGGAACCCAGGGCCAACCGCACCAGCATATGGTCTCACAAGGGGTCTGAGGATCTCATCTCGGTACCTAATGGCAGTCAGGCTACCTCTGGCGAGCACATGGAGGGCTGTGCAGCCCCCCAAAGAAATGCCACCCCACACCATGACTGACCCACCGCCAAACCGGTCATGCTGGAGGATGTTGCAGGCAGCAGAACGTTCTCCACGGCGTCTCCAGACTCTGTCACGTCTGTCGCATGCTCAGTGTGAACCTGCTTTCATTTGTGAAGAGCACAGGGCGCCAGTGGCGAATTTGCCAATCTTGGTGTTCTCTGGCAAATGCCAAACGTCCTGCACGGTGTTGGGCTGTAAGCGCAACCCCCACCTGTGGACGTCGGGCCCTCATACCACCCTCATGGAGTCTGTTTCTGACCGTTTGAGCAGACACATGCACATTTGTGGCCTGCTGGAGGTCATTTTGCAGGGCTCTGGCAGTGCTTCTCCTGCTCCTCCTTGCACAAAGGCAGAGGTAGCGGTCCTGCTGCTGGGTTGTTGCCCTCCTACGGCCTCCTCCACGTCTCCTGATGTACTGGCCTGTCTCCTGGTAGCGCCTCCATGCTCTGGACACTACGCTGACAGACACAGCAAACCTTCTTGCCACAGCTCGCATTGATGTGCCATCCTGGATGAGCTGCACTACCTGAGCCACTTGTGTGGGTTGTAGACTCCGTCTCATGCTACCACTAGAGTGAAAGCACCGCCAGCATTCAAAAGTGACAAAAACATCAGCCAGGAAGCATAGGAACAGAGAAGTGGTCTGTGGTCCCCACCTGCAGAACCACTCCTTTATTGGAGGTGTCTTGCTAATTGCCTATAATTTCCACCTGTTGTCTCTTCCATTTGCACAACAGCATGTGAAATTTATTGTCAATCAGTGTTGCTTCCTAAGTGGACAGTTTGATTTCACAGAAGTGTGATTGACTTGGAGTTACATTGTGTTGTTTAAGTGTTGCCTTTATTTTTTTGAGCAGTGTATATATAATTATATTAATTATAATATATAATTATTCAACGAATCACGGAATAGTAATTAACTAGGAAGTCGGTGGGCACCACGGAAACATGTTGTTTATAGTGTGAATATCCCCAAATATATAATCTAATAATATATAATAATAATAATAATAATATAACTTCAGATATTTTCATATCTTATCGATTACGGTCTTCTATTAATGTGATATTACACCTCATCAGTCATATTCTGAATGTCGCAAACCCTTGGATATCTGCACGAACACTAGCATAGATCATAAATCAGCGATATACAAATTCTCTTAATTATTTATTTACTAACTAACTTAATCACATAATTACATAAACACACAATAGCTCATACACATTGGTTACTGACATGATAGAAAAGTCCCTAGTTGATCTCCATATGACAGCTTGGTAGACAAAGGAAAGGGGTGGGGACAGTTAACCTCTCTGGGTCAACAGCCAGTGGAATCCCGTGGCGCGATATTCAAATACCTTAGAAATGCTATTACTTCAATTTCTCAAACATATGACTATTTTACACCATTTTAAAGACAAGACTCTCCTTTATCTAACCACACTGTCCGATTTCAAAAAGGCTTTACAACGAAAGCAAAACATTAGATTATGTCAGCAGAGTCCCCAGCCAGAAATAATCAGACACCCATTTTTCAAGCTAGCATATAATGTCACAAAAACCAAAGCCACAGCTAAATGCAGCACTAACCTTTGATGATCTTCATCAGATGACACTCCTAGGACATTATGTTATACAATACATGCATGTTTTGTTCAATCAAGTTCATATTTATATCAAAAACCAGCTTTTTACATTAGCATGTGACTAGCATGTGACTAGCATTCCCACCGAACACTTCCGGTGAATTTACTAAATTACTCACGATAAATGTTCACAAAAGACATAATTATTTTAAGAATTATAGATACAGAACTCCTTTATGCAATCGCGGTGTCCGATTTTAAAATAGCTTTTCGGTGAAAGCACATTTTGCAATATTCTGAGTAGATAGCCCGGCCATCACAGGTTAGCTATTTTGACACCCACCAAGTTTGGTACTCACCAAACTCAGATTTACTATAAGAAAATTGGATTACCTTTGTTGTTCTTCGTCAGAATGCACTCCCAGGACTTCTACTTCAATAACAAATGTTGGTTTGGTTCCAAATAATCCATAGTTATATCCAAATAGCGCTGTTTTGTTAGTGCGTTCAAGACACTATCCGAAGGGTAACGAAGGGTGACGCGCCCGGCGCGTTTCGTGACAAAAAAAATCAAAATATTTCATTACCGTACTTCGAAGCATGTCAAACTCTGTTTAAAATACATTTTTATACGATTTTTCTCGTAAAAAAGCGATAATATTCCGACCGGGAGTCGTTGTTTTCGTTCAAAGACAGAAAGTAAAATGGACTCTTACCAAATGCGCTACTGTTTTTCAGCCAGAGACTGGAGAGTCATCATTCAACGTTCTGGCGCCTTCTGAGAGCCTATGGGAGCCGTAGAAAATGTCACGTTACAGCAGAGATCCTTTGTTTTGGATAGAGATGATCAAGAAGGCCAAGAACTGGTCAGAGAGGGCGCTTCCTGTTTGGAATCTTCTCAGGTTTTGGCCTGCCATATGAGTTCTGTTATACTCACAGACACCATTCAAACAGTTTTAGAAACCTTGGAGTGTTTTCTATCCAAAGCTACTAATTATATGCATATTCTAGTTTCTGGGCAGGAGTAATAACCAGATTAAATTGGGTACGTTTTTTATCCGGCCGTGAAAATACTGCCCCCTATCCATAACAAGTTAAATTTGATTGTTTATTTGCGTATTAGGGTACCTAAGGATTGATTATAAACGTTGATTGTCTTGTTTGGATAAGTTTATTGGTAACGTTTTGGATTATTGACTGAAGATCTTCAAAAGGTAAGGCATATATTATATCGCTATTTCTGACTTTCGTGTCGCAACTCCCTGGTTGAAAATGATTTATTATGCATTTGTGTGCTGGATGCCGTCCTCAGATAATCTCATGGTTTGCTTTCGCCGTAAAGCCTTTTTGAAATCTGACACCTTGGCTGGATTAACAACAAGTTAAGCTTTATTTTGATGTATTGCACTTGTGATTTCATGAAAGTTTAATATTTATAGTAATTTCATTTGAATTTGGCGCTCTGCCATTTCACCGGATGTTGGCCAGGTAAGACGCTACCGTCCCACATATCCATAAGAAGTTAAATAAAAGGTTAAATTAAATAATAATAAAAAGGACTAAAGAGTGTGGTCTGCTTCCTGTTTGCCACGGACAAAAAAATATTGCGATACTGGAATAGTTACAACCTTAGTAGTTAACCAAGTCAGCTTAACATTCTGGGAAGTATCATGATTGGCCAACATCGTCTGGCCCTCAGTGTAGGCCTTCATTACCAATGTTGATAGACCATCGTCACCCGCTAGTGACGGAGAAGAAAGCTTGGAACTAAGCACCAAGGCTGGCCAGACAAGCAGACACCCAGGCAATGTGGACATACACACACCGTCTCTCCCGCTCTCACACCCACCCCCCACCCCGTCTCTGTCACTCCCCCCCCCCCCCCACACACACACACACACACACACACACACACACCTATCCATCTGGCGCAGGCCACTGAGGTCAGACAGAGAGGTGAGGAGGTTTAAGCCACTTCTGTCCTAACAGGATTAGGACTGGGGAAGACGAGGGTGGAGGAAGGGACCAGCGGGGGAGACAGGTGGGGGATCAAGGATCAAGGCTAAGAGGTTAGTGCAGGTCAGTGCTTCAGGCTCTCTGGCTGCTCAATCCCCTAGACCCTACCCCCCTAGACCCTACCCCCCTAGACCCTACCCCCCTAGACCCTACTCCCCTAGACCCTACCCCCCTAGACCCTACCCCCCTAGACCCTACCCCCCTACATCCTACCCCCCTACACCCTACCCCCCTAGACCCTACCCCCCTAGACCCTACCCCCCTAGACCCTACCCCCCTAGACCCTACCCCCCTAGACCCTACCCCCCTAGACCCTACCCCCCTAGACCCTACTCCCCTAGACCCTACTCCCCTAGACCCTACCCCCCTAGACCCTACCCCCTAGATCCTACCCCCCTAGACCCAATCCCCCTCTCAAACCCTAGACCCTACTCCCCTAGACCCTACCCCCTAGATCCTACCCCCCTAGATCCTACCCCACTAGACCCAAGACCCTACCCCCTTATACCCTACCCCCTTAGACCCTACCCCCTTAGACCCTACCCCCTTAGACCCAATCCCCCTCTCAAACCCTAGACCCTACCCCCTCTCAATCCCCTAGACCCTACCCCCTAGACCCTACCCCCTAGACCTTAGGCCCAATCCCCCTCTCAAACCCTAGACCCTACCCCCTCTCAATCTCCTAGACCCTACCCCCTAGACCCTACCCCCTCTCAATCCCCTAGACCCTACTCCCTAGACCGTACCCCCTAGACCCTACCCCCTACCCCCCTAGACCCTACTCCCTAGACCCTACCCCCTAGACCCAATCCCCCTCTCAAACCCTAGACCCTACCCCCTAGACCCAATCCCCCTCTCAAACCCTAGACCCTACCCCCTAGACCCTACCCCCCCCCCACTCAAACCCTAAACTCTACCCCTTAGGCCCAATCCCCCACTCAAACCCTAGACCCTACCCCTGAGGCCCTACCCCCTAGACCCTACCCCCTAGACCCAATCCCCCTCTCAAACCCTAGAACCTACCCCCTAGACCCTACCCCCTAGACCCTACCCCCTAGACCCTACCCCCCTAGACCCTACCCCCCTAGACCCAATCCCCCTCTCAAACCCTAGACCCTACCCCTGAGGCCCTACCCCCTAGACCCAATCCCCCTCTCAAACCCTAGACCCTACCCCCTAGACCCTACCCCTGAGGCATTTCATGTACATCAAATGAATGGATGCCTAATCCTCCACTCAAACCCAACCCAATAGGAGCCTAGACACTTCAAGTAACCCCTACAACCACGTCAGTAGATCTGAAATGGCTGGATAGGTTACAGGTCTAATCAAATCAAATGTATTTATAAAGCCCTTCTTACATCGGCTGATATCTCAAAGTGCTGTACAGAAACCCAGCCTAAAACCCCAAACAGCAAGCAATGCAGGTGTAGAAGCACGGTGGCTAGGAAAAACTCCCTAGAAAGGCCGGAACCTAGGAAGAAACCTAGAGAGGAACCAGGCTATGAGGGGTGGCCAGTCCTCTTCTGGCTGTGCCGGGTGGAGATTAGAAACCTAGAGAGGAACCAGGCTATGAGGGGTGGCCAGTCCTCTTCTGGCTGTGCCGGGTGGAGATTAGAAACCTAGAGAGGAACCAGGCTATGAGGGGTGGCCAGTCCTCTTCTGGCTGTGCCGGGTGGAGATTATAACAGAATCTAGATGGTTATGTTCTCTCGCTCTCTGTGCTATTGGGAGTGTTTCATTGGCTTTGTATGATTGTGTGTTGGCTGTCAGAGCAGCTAACTGATCGCTGCAGCTGTACACAGCCCATCTGTAAATAGCACATCCAACCTACCTACCTCATCCCCATATTGTTTTTTTTCTGCTCTTTTGCACACCAGTATTTCTACTTGCACATCTATCACTCCAGTGTAAATTGATAAATGTAATTTACTTCACCACTATTGGCCTATTTATTGCCTTACCTCTTTACTTCATTTGAACACACTGTATATAGATTTTTCTATTGTGTTATTGACTGTATGTTTGTTTTACTCCATGTGTAACTCTGTGTTGTTGTTTGTGTCGCACTGCTTTGCTTTATCTTGGCCAGGTCGCAGTTGTAAATGAGAACTTGTTCTCAACTGGCCTACCTGGTTAAATAAAGGTGAAATAAATAAACATGTATAAAAAGTGTGTGTGTCCTTGTTTGTGAGTTGATGTACATGAAATGCCTCAGGGATTGGGCCTAGTGGGTAGCGTCTAGGGTTTGAGTAGTAGTGGTGTGTGTGTGTGTGTGTGTGTGTGTGTGTGTGTGTGTGTGTGTGTGTGTGTGTGTGTGTGTGTGTGTGTGTGTGTGTGAATCCTCGTGGGGACCTAAAATCCCCCAAATGTTCCCACAAGGCAAAACACGGAAAATATTCCCTCGTCCCCATGAGGACAAAGGCTGTTTTAAACTTAGTGGTTAGGGTTTAGGGTTACGGTAAGGGTTAGGGAAAATAGCATATCGAATGGAAATTAATTTTAGGTCCCAACCGGGATAGAAAAACATAACGTGTGTGTGTGTGCGCGTGTGTGTAGGAGGGTTGTTGGTGTGTGTGTGAAAGTCAGCTCTGATTACTACAGCATCATGTTGATAACACACATATAGAAGAGATGAGGAAGAGGAGGAGGGGACGGAGAGATGAGGAACAGACCGAGGGACGGAGAGAGGAGAGGAGCTAGAGACCGAGGGACGGAGAGAGGAGAGGAACAGACCGAGGGACGGAGAGAGGAGCAACAGACCGAGGGACGGAGAGAGGAGCAACAGACCGAGGGACGGAGAGAGGAGAGGAACAGACCGAGGGACGGAGAGAGGAGAGGAACAGACCGAGGGACGGAGAGAGGAGCAACAGACCGAGGGACGGAGAGAGGAGCAACAGACCGAGGGACGGAGAGAGGAGAGGAACAGACCGAGGGACGGAGAGAGGAGCAACAGACCGAGGGACGGAGAGAGGAGCAACAGACCGAGGAACAGACAGAGGAACAGACCGAGGGACGGAGAGGAGAGGAAGAGGAGGGACGGAGAGGAGAGGAAGAGGAGGGACGGAGAGGAGAGGAAGAGGAGGGACGGAGAGGAGAGGAAGAGGAGGGAGGGAGAGAGGAGGAAGAGGAGGGACGGGAGAGAGGAGGAAGAGGAGGGACGGGAGAGAGGAGGAAGAGGAGGGACGGGAGAGAGGAGGAAGAGGAGGGACGGGAGAGAGGAGGAAGAGGAGGGACGGGAGAGAGGAGGAAGAGGAGGGACGGGAGAGAGGAGGAAGAGGAGGGACGGGAGAGAGGAGGAAGAGGAGGGACGGAGAGAGGAGGAACAGACCGAGGGACGGAGAGAGGAGGAACAGACCGAGGGACGGAGAGAGGAGGAACAGACCGAGGGACGGAGAGAGGAGGAACAGACCGAGGGACGGAGAGAGGAGGAACAGACCGAGGGACGGAGAGGAGAGGAAGAGGTGGGACGGAGAGGAGAGGAAGAGGAGGGACGGAGAGATGAGGAAGAGGGACGGAGAGATGAGGAAGAGGGACGGAGAGATGAGGAAGAGGAGGGACGGAGAGATGAGGAAGAGGAGGGACGGAGAGATGAGGAAGAGGAGGGACGGAGAGATGAGGAAGAGGAGGGACGGAGAGATGAGGAAGAGGAGGGACGGAGAGATGAGGAAGAGGAGGGACGGAGAGATGAGGAAGAGGAGGGACGGAGAGATGAGGAAGAGGAGGGACGGAGAGGAGAGGAAGAGGTGGGACGGAGAGGAGAGGAAGAGGAGGGACGGAGAGATGAGGAAGAGGGACGGAGAGATGAGGAAGAGGGACAGAGAGATGAGGAAGAGGGACAGAGAGATGAGGAAGAGGAGGGACGAGAGATGAGGAAGAGGGACGGAGAGATGAGGAAGAGGGACGGAGAGATGAGGAAGAGGAGGGACGGAGAGATGAGGAAGAGGGACAGAGAGATGAGGAAGAGGGACAGAGAGATGAGGAAGAGGAGGGACGGAGAGATGAGGAAGAGGGACGGAGAGATGAGGAAGAGGGACGGAGAGATGAGGAAGAGGGACGGAGAGATAAGGAAGAGGAGGGACGGAGAGATGAGGAAGAGGAGGGACGGAGAGATGAGGAGGGACGGAGAGATGAGGAGGGACGGAGAGATGAGGAGGGACGGAGAGATGAGGAGGGACGGAGAGATGAGGAAGAGGAGGGACGGAGAGAGGAAAAGACCTAGGTACTCACTCTTGAGGAAGCGATTACGGACCCATTTATTCTGTTTCCTGGCGTACCGTCTGGTAGCCATCTTCAGATTCTCTACACCTGAGAGAAAAAGAGCTGTCCATTAAATCTCTCTCTCACCCACAAACACAGTAGACACACACACACAGTAGACACACACACACACACACACACACACACACACACACACACACACACACACACACACACACACACACACACAGTAGACACACACACACACACACACAGTAGACACACACACACACACACAGTAGACACACACACACACACACAGTAGACACAGACACACAGTAGACACAGACACACACAGTAGACACACACACACACACACACACACACACACACAGTAGACACAGACACACAGTAGACACAGACACACAGTAGACACAGACACACACACACACACACCAAGGCTTCCATTAGCTGGTAATAGCCGGCATTTGCCCCAACCCCCAAAATGAAAAGCTAATAATAATAAATTCCATTAATAAATGAATTTCAGCCTATTGATTGAGGTAAATACCAGAGGATGTAGTGAGAGCTGAGGACACAGAGACAACAGCTGTTTGTTGCTGCTGGAGTGAAATGTGCCAAATCATTGCTCAACAATCAATCACATGTAAAAAAAAACTACAAAAATATGGCCACTATTAAAAATACCTACTATTTCTATTTCCCAGCTGGTTATTGAAGCGCACTTCCCATTCAAGTGTATAGATAACTAGACAGGCTTCAGCTCGTCCCACACAACGCTGACTAGACAGGCTTCAGCTCGTCCCACACAACGTGGACTAGAGGCAGGCTTCAGCGCTTCCCACACAACGTCGACTAGAGGCAGGCTTCAGCTCGTCCCACACAACGTCGACTAGAGGCAGGCTTCAGCTCGTCCCACACAACGTGGACTAGAGGCAGGCTTCAGCGCGTCCCACACAACGTCGACTAGAGGCAGGCTTCAGCGCGTCCCCACACAACGTCGACTAGAGGCAGGCTTCAGCGCTCCCCACACAACGTCGACTAGAGGCAGGCTTCAGCTCGTCCCACACAACGTCGACTGGAGGCAGGCTTCAGCGCTCCCCACACAACGTGACTGAGGCAGGCTTCAGCTCGTCCCACACAACGCTGACTAGACAGGCTTCAGCGCTCCCCACACAACGCTGACTAGAGGCAGGCTTCAGCGCTCCCCACACAACGCTGACTAGAGGCAGGCTTCAGCGCTCCCCACACAACGCTGACTAGAGGCAGGCTTCAGCGCTCCCCACACAACGTTGACTAGAGGCAGGCTTCAGCGCTTCCCCACACAACGCTGACTAGAGGCAGGCTTCAGCTCGTCCCACACAACGTTGACTAGAGGCAGGCTTCAGCGCTTCCCCACACAACGCTGACTAGAGGCAGGCTTCAGCTCGTCCCACACAACGTCGACTAGAGGCAGGCTTCAGCGCTCCCCACACAACGCTGACTAGAGGCAGGCTTCAGTGCTCCCCACACAACGCTGACTAGAGGCAGGCTTCAGCGCTCCCCACACAACGCTGACTAGAGGCAGGCTTCAGCGCTCCCCACACAACGCTGACTAGAGGCAGGCTTCAGCTCGTCCCACACAACGCTGACTAGAGGCAGGCTTCAGCGCTTCCCCACACAACGCTGACTAGAGGCAGGCTTCAGCGCTCCCCACATAACGATGCAATGTGCTGGAGGTAGTATACATTTTGAAAACATAGACTTAATTGTTTGAAACCTGAACATTTTACTATATATTACGAAGCATATTCGTAATGTGATCAGTAGATTGGATAGTTATAATTTATGCAAATAATATAACTCAGAGTAGGCCTATCAGATTTCTTATTCTTTCTTTGAAAAATGTTGGCCTTTTATAAATCACATTTCATGTAATTCTACTACCCTTCGTATGACTTCCCTGTGGCTCAGTTGGTAGAGCATGGTGTGTGCAACGCCAGGGTTGTGGGTTCGATTCCCACGGGGGGGGCCAGTACAAAAAATATTATAATAATTTTTAAAAAAATGCATGTAATGTATGCATTCACTACTGTAAGTTGCTCTGGATAAGAGCGTCTGCTAAATGACTAAAAATGTAAAATGACTGGAGACGTCAGCAGAATCTTTCTTTTTTTTAAATTTAATATAACACAAATGACAGGGTAAGCTAGTCTGCTGACACGAACAGAACAATAAAAATGATGTCTGATCCATACATTAGCCTTATGAGAACACAAATACAATACGACTTTCCGTCTAACTTGGAGGAGGAAATTATTGTCAAAAACTAAACCAAAAAGTGGCAGTGATCCAAAATGATAAGAGAGTGAACACGCCGACTCAGCAGAAACGCAGGCAGCGTCCCTCCCTGGAGCCAATACGATGGGTCGCTCAATTATGTTCAGAATATTGAGAACTGAAAAGACAGATTGAAGATTTGTCTTCTCTTTAACAGCAAATTTGCTTTTCGAAACAGTTTTTTATTTTTTTCTTCTTCTTCTTCCGTGATTGTTATTATTTAAATATTACCATCACTCCGCTTTTCACTGACAGTTGCAACTCGAACAATCATCTATTTGTCATATGAAGCAGCGAACGCTGGCCAGATTTGCCCTTTTGACTGTAGGCTATGCGATTTAAAACAAAATCTACCGGTTTTGTGTTGTTGTTTTTGTTAAGAAGCTAATTGATCCTCTGTGGCCAAATCAATGATTTTATTTATTTGTGCATAAACATGAGTAAGCTAATTAGGCTATATAATTTTGGCAATTTAATTTAATTTACTTTAGGAAAAGCTTTCCATAGCCTTATGGACACGCCACCTATGTCATCTAATATTTACAAATTGCTCAACAGAATTCGGTAAAAATGACGTACACCGTTGCATCCTAGTTGCATGTTCTGTTCAAATAAATTATCAAAAAAACAGAATGTGATTTCTGTCATAGTGAGAAACATGGCTGGACGCCCTAATCACATTAGGGAATAAATGTTTATGGGTCTGGTAAATTTAAAATACTTCCGGTCAAATGTACGGTGGCACATCTTCCTAACGTAAACCCTGGTTGGTACACACACCTTGGTTCCGGAGCGTCTCTCGGGCCTCCTGTGTCGTCTCATCAGGACAGGTCAGGTACTCATGGAACTCCTTAAAACCTATAGACTGGAATATTCCATGTTGGTAATCCTGACTGACAGAGACACAGAGAGAGAGACACAGAGAGAGAGAGACACAGAGAGAGAGAGACACAGAGAGAGAGAGACACAGAGACACAGACACAGAGAGAGAGAGACACAGACACAGAGAGAGAGAGACACAGACACAGAGAGACAGAGACACAGACACAGAGAGACAGAGACACAGACACAGAGAGACAGAGACACAGACACAGAGAGACAGAGACACAGACACAGAGAGAGAGACAGAGAGAGAGAGACACAGAGAGACAGAGAGAGAGAGAGAGACACAGAGAGAGAGAGAGACACAGAGAGAGAGAGAGACACAGAGAGAGAGAGACACAGAGAGAGAGAGAGACACAGAGAGAGAGACACAGAGAGACAGAGAGAGAGACACAGAGAGACAGAGAGAGAGAGACACAGAGAGACACAGAGAGAGAGAGACAGAGAGACACAGAGAGAGAGAGACAGAGAGACACAGAGAGAGAGAGACAGAGAGAGAGAGACACAGAGAGAGACAGAGAGAGAGAGACACAGAGAGAGAGACACAGAGAGAGAGACACAGAGAGCGAGAAGGAGCGAGAAGGAGCGAGAAGGAGCGAGAAGGAGCGAGAGAGAGAGAGGGAGATAAGGAGACAGTGAGCTAGGGGGTGACAGAGAGACAGGGAGGAAGTGGTAAACAGTAACTACAGCAGTATCATTACATATCAGGGTTATGATAAATATTATATCATTACCATCAAGTCCTCCAAAAATAATAACAGTGTCACACATTCTTGAGCAAGACTAGACAGCCATGGGCAATGTCTCCTCGTCATCTCTCTAATCCATCACCCTCTCTCTCATCCCTCTCGCCCTCCTTCCCTATCACTCCACATTAGGGGTCAGGACGGGAGACACAGAGAGACAGGAGACAGACGGACACAGAGGGTGTCATGGTGCTGATGGACTGGACAGAGACATGAAGCCTGCTGGGACGTTGTCCCCTGGTCCTGAAGACAGAGAGATAAGACGGACACTACACTACCCCTGAATGATTCAAAAGCATCACCTGGCCCCGGTGACAGAGAGGGAGAGACATGGCTTGCCTGCTACTACGGATGGATTTAAAAGCGTTGGATTGTCGTGGCCTAAAGGGAGTTTCTGCCTTATTTCTCCTTCTAAATCATTGATGAGAGTGAACAAGAGCATGCTACAGAAAGAAGGGGAGGCACTGTGGTTTCATTGAGTGTCAATCATATGAGCTCAGTTTCCATCTCTAAATGTATTAGCACAATACAGTCTGCATGCCACTGCAGCTCTGACCGGATGCCATTGTGGCTCTACGTTATTGCAGTCCAGTTGGTGGTGAGTGAGTGCAGCAGCCGCACCCTAGAGCTGTGTCAATCTGCTGACTCACACTGGCTCCATAATATAACTCTCTCTCTCCCTCCCCTCCCTAACTCCCCCCTCTCTCCCCCTCCCCACTCCCTACTCCCCCCCTCTCCTCCCTAACTCCCCCGCTTTCACTCTCTCTCCCTCCTCCCTAACTCCCCCCCCTCTCCCTCCCACTCTCTCCCCTCCTCCCACTCTCTCTCCCCTCCTCCCACTCTCTCTCCCCCCCTCCCCCGCGAGAGAGATGATGTGCATCAGTAGAGGGCAAGAGAAAGAAGAATAGAGGGGATATGGAGAGGGGGGGGGGGGGGGTAGTCGGTGTACGAGGATTGACCTTGCAGATTGGTGACCTCAGTCAAAGAAAGGGGGGTGGGTGACTGAAGGAGGGAGACTGTGGGTAGAGCCGCGTCCTAAAGCAATATGCCATCAACTCTCTGCGACCACACCTAACAGACTCACACAATCAATAACCAATCAATAACCAACCAATAAGTGGCTGACAGAACAGACCGACGCAGGGTTATCTGACCCCGACGGCAACACCACAACCCAGCCCTTTTTGGTTGCTTTGAACAGACACTACCACACCCACCTCTGGTCCTGAACCTTCTGCTGGTTGAATCTCAGGTGGAAATCTCGGAGCTCGTCTAGCAGGCCTGCCAGCATCATGTCATCCACACGCCTGTCCAAGCGCTTGTCGATGGCTGGAGAAAGACAGAGGGAGTCGTGGTTAAAGGGTAGCTACCCCAAATTAGACACTTATTGGTTTCCTAACCCTGTAAGCAACCCGAGGCAATACAGCAGCCCGAGGCAATACAGCAGCCCGAGGCAATACAGCAACCCGAGGCAATACAGCAACCCGAGGCAATACAGCAGCCCGAGGTAATACAGCAACCCGAGGTAATACAGCAACCCGAGGTAATACAGCAACCCGAGGTAATACAGCAGCCCAAGGCAATACAGCAACCCGAGGCAATACAGCAGCCCGAGGCAATGCAGCAACCCAAGGCAATGCAGCAACCCAAGGCAATACAGCAGCCCAAGGCAATACAGCAACCCGAGGCAATACAGCAACCCGAGGCAATACAGCAACCCGAGGCAATACAGCAACCCGAGGCAATACAGCAACCCGAGGCAATACAGCAACCCGAGGCAATACAGCAACCCGAGGTAATACAGCAGCCCGAGGCAATACAGCAGCCCGAGGCAATACAGCAGCCCGAGGCAATACAGCAACCCGAGGTAATGCAGCAGCCCGAGGTAATGCAGCAACCCAAGGCAATGCAGCAACCCAAGGCAATACAGCAACCCAAGGCAATACAGCAACCCAAGGCAATACAGCAACCCAAGGCAATACAGCAACCCAAGGCAATACAGCAACCCAAGGCAATGCAGCAACCCAAGGCAATACAGCAACCCAAGGCAATACAGCAACCCAAGCTATGATTTTGGCCACTGTCTAGAAAAGCTAACTTATTAGCGTTTGTGTCCAAAAACCCAATGCAAGTGAATATCCCCCATCTTAGGTATATTTTACACTTTGTGTTCTAATCATCTGAAAGTAACTTTATTGAGCTAAACAATCAATTGGAGACACTTTGGGGGAAAAGAGAAAAAGGGGGTAGGTGTTCCTTACACTCCATGTCAGCATGTAACCAGAAGATACAGGGGTCTGGGTACCTCAGTGGCCCCCCCAGCACATCTCCCCCCTCCTGCCCTCGCTGCTCCTCCAACCAATGGCTGTGAGGCACGCCTGTTTCCGCATGCACCTGTAGGCTCCTAGAGGTGTCAATCAAACAGGACACAGTGAGAGTCCCACCCTCTTTCACAGATGAATTCAAGAGGACATGGAGATACAAATAAAATGAAAAAAAAAAAAAGACAGAATTCTTGACATTAGATGTGACGGGTCGGGGCTGGTGTGACGGGTCGGGGCTGGTGTGACGGGTCGGGGCTGGTGTGACGGGTCGGGGCTGGTGTGACGGGTCGGGGCTGGTGTGACGGGTCGGGGCTGGTGTGACGGGTCGGGGCTGGTGTGACGGGTCGGGGCTGGTGTGACGGGTCGGGGCTGGTGTGACGGGTCGGGGCTGGTGTGACGGGTCGAGGCTGGTGTGACGGGTCGAGGACGGTGTGACGGGTCGAGGCCGGTGTGACGGGTCGAGGCCGGTGTGACGGGTCGAGGCCGGTGTGACGGGTCGAGGCCGGTGTGATGGGTCGAGGCCGGTGTCTACTCTGCCAGATGCGGTGATGGGTCGGGGCTGGTGTCTTCCCTGCCAGATGAGGTGATGGGTCGGGGCTGGTGTCTACCCAGCATCATTAGACGAGGTGATGGGTCGGGGCTGGTGTCTACCCAGCATCATTAGACGAGGTGATGGGGTCGGGGCCGGCGTCTACCCTGCCAGACGAGGTGATGGGTCGGGGCCGGCGTCTAACCTGCCAGACAAGGTGATGGGTCGGGGCCGGCGTCTACCCTGCCAGACGAGGTGATGGGTCGGGGCCGGTGTCTACCCTGCCAGACGAGGTGATGGGTCGGGGCCGGTGTCTACCCTGCCAGAGGAGGTGATGGGTCGGGGCCGGTGTCTACCCTGCCAGAGGAGGTGATGGGTCGGGGCCGGTGTCTACCCTGCCAGAGGTGGTGATGGGTCGGGGCCGGTGTCTACCCTGCCAGACGAGGTGATGGGTCGGGGCCGGTGTCTACCCTGCCAGACGAGGTGATGGGTCGGGGCCGGTGTCTACCCTGCCAGACGAGGTGATGGGTCGGGGCCGGTGTCTACCCTGCCAGATGAGGTGATGGGTCAGGGCCGGTGTCTACCCAGCCAGATGAGGTGATGGGTCAGGGCTGGTGTCTACCCAGCATCATTAGATGAGGTGATGGGTTGGGGCCGGCGTCTACCCTGCCAGATGAGGTGATGGGTCGGGGCTGGTGTCTACCCAGCATCATTAGATGCGGTGATGGGTCGGGGCCGGCGTCTACCCTGCCAGACGAGGTGATGGGTCGGGGCCGGCGTCTACCCTGCCAGACGAGGTGATGGGTCGGGGCCGGCGTCTACCCTGCCAGACGAGGTGATGGGTCGGGGCCGGTTACTACCCTGCCAGATTAGGTGATGGGTCGGGGCTGGTGTCTACCCAGCATCATTAGATGAGGTGATGGGTCGGGGCCGGCGTCTACCCTGCCAGATGAGGTGATGGGTCGGGGCCGGTGGCTACCCTGCCAGACGAGGTGATGGGTCGGGGCCGGTGTCTACCCTGCCAGATGAGGTGATGGGTCGGGGCCGGTGTCTACCCTGCCAGATGAGGTGATGGGTCGGGGCCGGTGTCTACCCTGCCAGATGAGGTGATGGGTCGGGGCTGGTGTCTACCCAGCATCATTAGATGAGGTGATGGGTCGGGCCGGCGTCTACCCTGCCAGATGAGGTGATGGGTCAGGGCCGGCGTCTACCCTGCCAGATGTGGTGATGGGTCGGGGCCGGCGTCTACCCTGCCAGATGAGGTGATGGGTCGGGGCCGGCGTCTACCCTGCCAGATGAGGTGATGGGTCGGGGCCGGCGTCTACCCTGCCAGATGAGGTGATGGGTCGGGGCCGGCGTCTACCCTGCCAGATGAGGTGATGGGTCGGGGCCGGCGTCTACCCTGCCAGATGAGGTGATGGGTCGGGGCCGGCGTCTACCCTGCCAGATGAGGTGATGGGTCGGGGCCGGCGTCTACCCTGCCAGATGAGGTGATGGGTCGGGGCCGGCGTCTACCCTGCCAGATGAGGTGATGGGTCGGGGCTGGCGTCTACCCTGCCAGATGAGGTGATGGGTCGGGGCTGGTGTCTACCCTGCCAGATGAGGTGATGGGTCGGGGCTGGTGTCTACCCTGCCAGATGAGGTGATGGGTCGGGGCTGGTGTCTACCCTGCCAGAGGAGGTGATGGGTCGGGGCTGGTGTCTACCCTGCCAGAGGAGGTGATGGGTCGGGGCTGGTGTCTACCCTGCCAGAGGAGGTGATGGGTCGGGGCCGGTGTCTACCCTGCCAGATGAGGTGATGGGTCGGGGCCGGTGTCTACCCTGCCAGATGAGGTGATGGGTCGGGGCTGGTGTCTACCCAGCATCATTAGATGAGGTGATGGGTCGGGCCGGCGTCTACCCTGCCAGATGAGGTGATGGGTCGGGGCCGGCGTCTACCCTGCCAGATGAGGTGATGGGTCGGGGCCGGCGTCTACCCTGCCAGATGAGGTGATGGGTCGGGGCTGGTGTCTACCCTGCCAGATGAGGTGATGGGTCGGGGCTGGTGTCTACCCTGCCAGACGAGGTGATGGGTCGGGGCCGGTGTCTACCCTGCCAGATGAGGTGATGGGTCGGGGCTGGTGTCTACCCAGCATCATTAGATGAGGTGATGGGTCGGGGCCGGTGTCTACCCTGCATCATTAGACGAGGTGATGGGTCGGGGCTGGTGTCTACCCTGCCAGATGAGGTGATGGGTCGGGGCTGGTGTCTACCCTGCCAGATGAGATGATGGGTCGGGCTGGTGTGACGGCTTGGGGCGGTGTCTATTCTGTGCCGAGTAAACTCAGCTCATTGACATGATGGTGTTTTTATGACACACACACACCGGGGCTACAGTATGTCAGGGTGCTCCTCCTCTAGTGTGTGTGTATATGTCACACTGTTCCTCTACTGACAGGAAATGACAGGAGGGAACAGTTTGTGTCTGGTGAGGTTTGTCTCTTCACAGCACACAGTGCACCCAGGCATGAATAAGTGATGTGGAACTGAATGTCAATAATATACCACCCTTTCTGTTTAACACGCAGCCCAGCCTACCTGGCGATCTTGCGTGTGTCGTGAGGATGTAGCATAGAGGCCATTTCAGGATCGACCTCGGTCAGTCTCCTGTGGAGCTCAGCCCCGCCCAGTTTCTCCAGCTCCGCCTTCCTATCAATAGACCCGCCTTTCTTCCCCTCTCCTTCATTCTCCTGCTGAGAGAGAGAGAGAGAGAGACCGAGGAGGAGGAGGCGAGTGGAGCAAAAGAGAGAGAAAAAGAGCGGGGGAGAGAAGTAGAGAGAGAAATGGAAAGAGAGACGGGGAGAGAGAAAAAGAGCGGGGGAGAGAAGTAGAGAGAGAAATGGAAAGAGAGACGGGGAGAGAGAAAAAGAGCGGGGGAGAGAAGTAGAGAGAGAAATGGAAAGAGAGACGGGGAGAGAGAAAAAGAGCGGGGGAGAGAAGTAGAGAGAGAAATGGAAAGAGAGACGGGGAGAGAGAAAAAGAGCGGGGGAGAGAAGTAGAGAGAGAAATGGAAAGCGAGACGGGGAGAGAGAAAAAGAGCGGGGGAGAGAAGTAGAGAGAAATGAAATGAGAAAAAAAAAGAATAAAGTGACTTGACATTAAATTGCATCATCAGGTGGTCTTCTCATTATCTTCCCATATTGTGAAGGGAGAAAGAGCGAAATGGTGGGGGTGAGTCAGGGGCGAGGAGGGTGAGGAGGGGGCGAGGGAGAAGTTACGGGAGGTTACTTCTTACCCCTGTATACCCAGAACTTTCCACAGCAATGACTGATGTAGGGGTGAGTTAGGGGCGAGTCAGGGGGTGAGTCAGGGGCGAGGAGTGTGGTTCTTACCCCTACATCCATCAGTACTCTCCACAGCAGTGATTCTATGTAGTAGTTAGTTCCTCCTACTATGATGGGCAGCTTCTCTCTGCTGTACAGGTCCTCGATGTGGGCTGGTTAAGGAAACACTGATTTACCCTACTAAATAAATTACACACACTTTCAATAAGAATAGAATGTTTCTAAACACTTCATTAACGTGGATACTACCATGATAACCCTGAATGAATCATAAATAATGATGAGTGAGAAAGTTAAACGCATAAATAGCATACCCTCCATAAAATGCTAACCTCTTACCATTACAATAACAGGGGAGGGTAGAATTTTATATCATACCCCCAAGACATGCTAACCTCTCACCATTACAATAACAGGGGAGGTTAGCATTTTATATCATACCCCCAAGACATGCTAACCTCTCACCATTACAATAACAGGGGAGGTTAGCATTTTATATCATACCCCCAAGACATGCTAACCTCTCACCATTACAATAACAGGGGAGGTTAGCATTTTATATCATACCTCCAAGACATGCTAACCTCTCACCATTACAATAACAGGGGAGGTTAGCATTTTATATCATACCACCAAGACATGCTAACCTCTCACCATTACAATAACAGGTATATGAACTATATATACACCGATTTACAAAGTATACAAGACCAGTGATCAGAGAGCTGATGATAGGCTCATAGGAAGTCTCTCTCTCTCGGGATAATGAGATATCTTATCTGAGAAGTTAAGGCCCATCAGCTATCATCACTCACCTCCCCCTCGCACAGACAGACACACACACACACACACACACACACACACACACACACACACAGTCACCACCCTGCCTCACTCTGCACTCCCTGAGGAGTGAGAGAGAGATGGAGAGAGGGAACATGAGCCTGTGGGAGAGACAGATGGATGGAAAGAAATTCTGACAGTGAAAGTAGGAGGGCTAAAGAGAAAGGGGGGGAGAGAGAGAGAGGGGAAGGGACGGCGAGAGAGAGAGGGAGAGCACGAGGAAGGGAGGGAGGGAGAGCGAGGAAGGGACGGAGAGAGTGAGAGAGAGAGAGAGAGAGAGAGAGAGAAAAGCAGGAAATGATGCAAGAGAGATGCAGACAGAGGCAGAGAGACAGAGAGAAGCAGAGAGAGATGTGAGCAGCATGTTAAACGGACAGAGAATGACCGGTCATGATAGTATGTTTTTCTCCTCTCTCATCTCACCGTGGCCCAATCTCTTCCTCTCGCTCTCTTTTACTCTCCATTCCTCTACACCTCTTCGCACTTCCTCTTCGCACACAGTCTTCTCACCCTCCCCCCCGTCTCTCTACCCTCCCCCCCCCCCGTCTCTCTCTCACCCCCCCCCCGTCTGTCTCTCTCACCCTCCCCCCGCCTCTCTCTCTCACCCTCCCCCCGTCTCTCTCTCTCACCCTCCCCCCGCTCTCTCTCTCACCCTCCCCCGTCTCTCTCTCTCTCACCCTCCCCCCGTCTCTCTCTCTCTCACCCTCCCCCCCGTCTCTCTCACCCTCCCCCTCCGTCCCTCACCCTCCCCCCCGTCTCTCTCTCACCCTCCCCCCCCGTCTCTCTCTCACCCTCCCCCCCCGTCTCTCTCTCTCACCCTCCCCCCCATCTCTCTCACCCTCCCCCCCATCTCTCTCACCCTCCCCCCCGTCTCTCTCTCTCTCTCTCTCTCTCTCTCACCCTCCGTCTCTCTCTCTCACCCTCCCCCCCGTCTCTCTCTCTCTCACCCTCCCCCCGTCTCGCTCTCTCTCACCCTCCCCCCCCGTCTCTCTCTCTCACCCTCCCCCCCCGTCTCTCTCTCTCACCCTCCCCCCCATCTCTCTCACCCTCCCCCCCGTCTCTCTCTCTCTCTCTCTCTCTCTCTCTCTCACCCTCCGTCTCTCTCTCTCACCCTCCCCCGTCTCTCTCTCTCACCCTCCCCCGTCTCTCTCTCTCACCCTCCCCCGTCTCTCTCTCTCACCCTCCCCCCGTCTCTCTCTCTCACCCTCCCCCCGTCTCTCTCTCTCACCCTCCCCCCGTCTCTCTCTCTCACCACCGACACACAAGGGCTGCACTGATACTATCATTAGTCATTACAGCTGAAGCTACTGTGCTGCACACACACAATCCTCGTTTGCAACAGAAATCCCTGTAAGGACAGTAAAACAGCCCCACGAGGACAAAGGCTATTTTAGGCTTAGTGAAAATAGTATTTTTACAAAGAGAGTAAAACATATGCTGTGTGTGTGTGTGTGTGTGAGAGTGAGAGAGTGTAAAATCAAAACGTTTATTAGTCAATTATCGTTTCGCAGATGTTATCGTAAGTGCAGCGAAATGCTTATGTATCTTGCCCCAATATCTAGCCATACAACAACAGAATAACAATACAACATAAAACATTTATAACACACAAAATAAAAAGAAGACATCAGAACGAGGGTATTGAATATAAATAAATGTAAACTGAACAAAAAAATATATAAAAACGCAACAATTTCAACGATTTTACTGAGTTACAGTTCATTATAAGGAAATCAGTCAATTAAAATAAATGTATTAGGTCCTAATCTATGGATTTCACATGACTGGGGAATACAGATATGCATGTTGTTGGTCACAGATACCTTAAAAGAAACAGACCTCAGGATGTCGTCACGGTATCCCTACGCATTCAAATTGTGTCCGTAGCTTATACCTGCCCCACACCATAACCACCACCACCACCACCACGGGGCACTCTGTTCACAACGTTGATATCAGCAAACTGCTCGGCCAATACGACGCAACACACATACGGTCTGCGTTTTATGAGGCCGTTTGGATGTACCGCTAAATTCTCTAAAAACGACACTGGTAGAGAACATCAATAAGGATGCACGATATATCTGCGAACATATCGGAATCGGACGATATTAGCTAAAAAAAAAAAGCCAACATCGGTATCGGCCCGAAGTCGAGTTTAACGCTGATGTGCAAAAAATAAAATAAAAAAAATAAATCGATGTCAAAGCTGACGGTGCATACCTCTATAAAGTAGGTAGGTGATGTATTGACGCCACGTAAAATGTTGCGCCACGCGTGCAACACAGCATTATTCCTAACCTAGCCCACAACGTCTGCGGTGTGGATCTGCTGTGCAATCAAACAAAGTCATTTGAAAGAGTAAGAACATTTCAGCGAGATGAAAGGTGAAACCCATTAAAACCAAGATAATGGAATTCATTTTCCCTTGACAATCAACCGTTGTCTGTCCTGGGTGATGTTGGCTTTCGCCGACTGGTCGAGCACCGGTACACACTAAACGTTACCAAGTGCCCTATTTTTCAGATGTTGCCCTACCGGAGTTACACAGTAACAGCGTCACTGCTTTAAGCTTCATCGTTTTTTGGGGGGATGGAAAATATCAGATATCGGTATCGGCCAAAAATATATCAGTGCATCACTATAAATGAAAATTCAATTCTCTTGCAACAGCTCTGGTGGACATTCGTACAGTCACCATGCCAATTGCATGGCCTTTTGTCCCCGGCACAAGGTGCACCTGTGTAATGATAATCAATTTAATAAAACACAGAAGACGAGCAAAATGGATAAAAGAGTGTGGTGGTATAGCAGGAACAGCGACATCTATTGGTCAAAACCCAGTACTACTTTATGGTAAATAATATAACCGACTTGAATTACTAATTTCCCTGAACAGCGAGAAAAAAAAAAAAAATAAATAAAAAAATCACCAGATTCAAAGGGAATAAGTTACATAGTACGTAGATGCAATACTCCAAGCCGCAGTGTCTTACTACTTTGTCAAACATAGAGAACTGATGCTGTATACGGGTTGTTGGGTTGTGGAGGGTTCCGTGGGTTGCTTTAAAACATTTAATAAAAAATGATTAATGTCTTACTCATTGGTATGTTAACATTATTGAAGTGACCAGTGTTAAGTGACGTGTGTGTGTGTGTGTGTGTGTGTGTGTGTGTGTGACCAGACTGCCCGCGTACACCGTCGTGCGCATGTTCATTTTTTGTCCACCCACACCAGATAAAAAAAAAAAATCAGGACACGCAGGTTGAAATATCAAAAGAAACTCTGAATTGACTATATTAATTTGGGAACAGGTCAAAAAGCATTAAACATTTATGGCAATTTAGCTAGCTAGCTTGCTGTTGCTAGCTAATTTGTCCTGGGATATAAACATTGGGTTGTTATTTTTACCTGTAATTCACAAGGTCCTCTACTATAACAATAATCCACAGATAAAAGGGTAAAAGTTTGTTTCTAGTAATCTCTCCTCCTTCAGACTTCTTCTTCTTCTTTGGATTTTATATGGCGGTTGGCAACCAACTTTAAGGTGCATTACCACCACCAACTGGACTGGAGTGTGGACCTCAGTTCATCTGTCAAATCACCCACGTGGGGAAATGCTCCTAACAACCAATGAGGAGATGGGAAGAGGTGGGACTTGCAGCGCGTCAAGCATCACAAATACAACCAAGTTGACGTGCGCGAGCAATGATTGAATAACATGTTTAGATTTATTTTTGCAACGCATCGCGAGCGGTGTGGTCCACATGTCTCACCCATACAGGAAGTACAATCATAAAGGATATGAGAGCCAGGGCCCTGTTCCTGAAGTCTACCACAGTGTAGCTGCTGACCAGGGGATCCACGAAGCTGATCATGTGATGAGTGCACTGGGCACGCTCCTCAGCCGTCACCTTATTGGTTATGATGTCCAGCCCGCGATACACCTGAGGAAGACAGAGAGAACCAAATCAGATGTCAAGATCGACAAGGCAGAAAAGTTGTCCGTTAAATGTGCTTCAAGATACCAATCGAACCGCAATTAACACAAAACGTTGTAGAGTGAGTTAGACACAGTAGCCAATAACAGAACAGCCACTGAGCTAAGCAGACCCACGGGTAATGACACCGTCGGATAACAGAACAGCCACTGAGCTAAGCAGACCCACGGGTAATGACACCGTCGGATAACAGAACAGCCACTGAGCTAAGCAGACCCACGGGTAATGACACCGTCGGATAACAGAACAGCCACTGAGCTAAGCAGACCCACGGGTAATGACACCGTCGGATAACAGAACAGCCACTGAGCTAAGCAGACCCACGGGTAATGACACCGTCGGATAACAGAACAGCCACTGAGCTAAGCAGACCCACGGGTAATGACACCGTCGGATAACAGAACAGCCACTGAGCTAAGCAGACCCACGGGTAATGACACCGCCGGATAACAGAACAGCCACTGAGCTAAGCAGACCCACGGGTAATGACACCGTCGGATAACAGAACAGCCACTGAGCTAAGCAGACCCACGGGTAATGACACCGTCGGATAACAGAACAGCCACTGAGCTAAGCAGACCCACGGGTAATGACACCGCCGGATAACAGAACAGCCACTGAGCTAAGCAGACCCACGGGTAATGACACCGTCGGATAACAGAATGTGCCAACTGGGTGTCAGCGTCTCGAACACGTTTACGGAATTTCTCGGAATGCTCAGATGCTCCTAAAGGGGATCATGTTCTGGTCTCTCTCTCCCCAGGCTCCCTACACATTCATGTACTGTAGTCTCTCTCTCTCTCTCTCTCTCTCCAGGCTCCCTACATATTCATGTACTGTAGTCTCTCTCTCTCTCTCCAGGCTCCCTACATATTCATGTACTGTAGTCTCTCTCTCCAGGCTCCCTACACATTCATGTACTGTAGTCTCTCTCTCTCTCTCCAGGCTCCCTACACATTCATGTACTGTAGTCTCTCTCTCTCTCCAGGCTCCCTACATATTCATGTACTGTAGTCTCTCTCTCTCCAGGCTCCCTACATATTCATGTACTGTAGTCTCTCACTCTCTCCAGGCTCCCTACATATTCATGTACTGTAGTCTCTCTCTCCCTCCAGGCTCCCTACACATTCATGTACTGTAGTCTCTCTCTCTCTCTCTCTCCAGGCTCCCTACACATTCATGTACTGTAGTCTCTCTCTCTCTCTCTCCAGGCTCCCTACACATTCATGTACTGTAGTCTCTCTCTCTCTCTCTCTCTCCAGGCTCCCTACATATTCATGTACTGTAGTCTCTCTCTCTCTCTCCAGGCTCCCTACACATTCATGTACTGTAGTCTCTCTCTCTCTCCAGGCTCCCTACATATTCATGTACTGTAGTCTCTCTCTCTCTCTCCAGGCTCCCTACATATTCATGTACTGTAGTCTCTCTCTCTCTCTCTCCAGGCTCCCTACATATTCATGTACTGTAGTCTCTCTCTCTCTCCAGGCTACCTACATATTCATGTACTGTAGTCTCTCTCTCTCTCTCCAGGCTCCCTACATATTCATGTACTGTAGTCTCCTCTCTCTCTCTCCAGGCTCCCTACACATTCATGTACTGTAGTCTCTCTCTCTCTCTCCAGGCTCCCTACATATTCATGTACTGTAGTCTCTCTCTCTCTCTCTCCAGGCTCCCTACATATTCATGTACTGTAGTCTCTCTCTCTCTCCAGGCTCCCTACATATTCATGTACTGTAGTCTCTCTCTCTCTCTCCAGGCTCCCTACATATTCATGTACTGTAGTCTCTCTCTCCAGGCTCCCTACACATTCATGTACTGTAGTCTCTCTCTCTCTCTCCAGGCTCCCTACACATTCATGTACTGTAGTCTCTCTCTCTCTCCAGGCTCCCTACATATTCATGTACTGTAGTCTCTCTCTCTCCAGGCTCCCTACATATTCATGTACTGTAGTCTCTCTCTCTCTCCAGGCTCCCTACATATTCATGTACTGTAGTCTCTCTCTCCCTCCAGGCTCCCTACACATTCATGTACTGTAGTCTCTCTCTCTCTCTCTCTCCAGGCTCCCTACACATTCATGTACTGTAGTCTCTCTCTCTCTCTCTCCAGGCTCCCTACACATTCATGTACTGTAGTCTCTCTCTCTCTCTCTCTCTCCAGGCTCCCTACATATTCATGTACTGTAGTCTCTCTCTCTCTCTCCAGGCTCCCTACACATTCATGTACTGTAGTCTCTCTCTCTCTCCAGGCTCCCTACATATTCATGTACTGTAGTCTCTCTCTCTCTCTCCAGGCTCCCTACATATTCATGTACTGTAGTCTCTCTCTCTCTCTCTCCAGGCTCCCTACATATTCATGTACTGTAGTCTCTCTCTCTCTCCAGGCTACCTACATATTCATGTACTGTAGTCTCTCTCTCTCTCTCCAGGCTCCCTACATATTCATGTACTGTAGTCTCCTCTCTCTCTCTCCAGGCTCCCTACACATTCATGTACTGTAGTCTCTCTCTCTCTCTCCAGGCTCCCTACATATTCATGTACTGTAGTCTCTCTCTCTCTCTCTCCAGGCTCCCTACATATTCATGTACTGTAGTCTCTCTCTCTCTCCAGGCTCCCTACATATTCATGTACTGTAGTCTCTCTCTCTCTCTCCAGGCTCCCTACATATTCATGTACTGTAGTCTCCTCTCTCTCTCTCCAGGCTCCCTACACATTCATGTACTGTAGTCTCTCTCTCTCTCTCCAGGCTCCCTACATATTCATGTACTGTAGTCTCCTCTCTCTCTCTCCAGGCTCCCTACACATTCATGTACTGTAGTCTCTCTCTCTCTCCAGGCTCCCTACATATTCATGTACTGTAGTCTCTCTCTCTCTCTCCAGGCTCCCTACATATTCATGTACTGTAGTCTCTCTCTCTCTCTCTCCAGGCTCCCTACATATTCATGTACTGTAGTCTCTCTCTCTCTCCAGGCTCCCTACATATTCATGTACTGTAGTCTCTCTCTCTCTCTCCAGGCTCCCTACACATTCATGTACTGTAGTCTCTCTCTCTCCAGGCTCCCTACATATTCATGTACTGTAGTCTCTCTCTCTCTCCAGGCTCCCTACATATTCATGTACTGTAGTCTCCTCTCTCTCTCTCCAGGCTCCCTACATATTCATGTACTGTAGTCTCTCTCTCTCTCCAGGCTCCCTACACATTCATGTACTGTAGTCTCTCTCCCTCTCTCCAGGCTCCCTACATATTCATGTACTGTAGTCTCTCTCTCTCTCCAGGCTCCCTACATATTCATGTACTGTAGTCTCCTCTCTCTCTCCAGGCTCCCTACATATTCATGTACTGTAGTCTCTCTCTCTCTCCAGGCTCCCTACATATTCATGTACTGTAGTCTCTCTCTCTCTCTCTCCAGGCTCCCTACATATTCATGTACTGTAGTCTCTCTCTCTCTCTCTCCAGGCTCCCTACACATTCATGTACTGTAGTCTCTCTCTCTCTCCAGGCTCCCTACATATTCATGTACTGTAGTCTCTCTCTCTCTCTCTCCAGGCTCCCTACATATTCATGTACTGTAGTCTCTCTCTCTCTCTCTCCAGGCTCCCTACATATTCATGTACTGTAGTCTCTCTCTCTCTCTCCAGGCTCCCTACATATTCATGTACTGTAGTCTCTCTCTCTCTCTCTCCAGGCTCCCTACATATTCATGTACTGTAGTCTCTCTCTCTCTCCAGGCTCCCTACATATTCATGTACTGTAGTCTCTCTCTCTCTCTCTCCAGGCTCCCTACATATTCATGTACTGTAGTCTCTCTCTCTCTCTCTCCAGGCTCCCTACATATTCATGTACTGTAGTCTCTCTCTCTCTCCAGGCTCCCTACATATTCATGTACTGTAGTCTCTCTCTCTCTCTCCAGGCTCCCTACATATTCATGTACTGTAGTCTCCTCTCTCTCTCTCCAGGCTCCCTACACATTCATGTACTGTAGTCTCTCTCTCTCTCTCCAGGCTCCCTACATATTCATGTACTGTAGTCTCCTCTCTCTCTCTCCAGGCTCCCTACACATTCATGTACTGTAGTCTCTCTCTCTCTCCAGGCTCCCTACATATTCATGTACTGTAGTCTCTCTCTCTCTCTCCAGGCTCCCTACATATTCATGTACTGTAGTCTCTCTCTCTCTCTCTCCAGGCTCCCTACATATTCATGTACTGTAGTCTCTCTCTCTCTCCAGGCTCCCTACATATTCATGTACTGTAGTCTCTCTCTCTCTCTCTCCAGGCTCCCTACACATTCATGTACTGTAGTCTCTCTCTCTCCAGGCTCCCTACATATTCATGTACTGTAGTCTCTCTCTCTCTCCAGGCTCCCTACATATTCATGTACTGTAGTCTCCTCTCTCTCTCTCCAGGCTCCCTACATATTCATGTACTGTAGTCTCTCTCTCTCTCCAGGCTCCCTACACATTCATGTACTGTAGTCTCTCTCTCTCCAGGCTCCCTACACATTCATGTACTGTAGTCTCTCTCTCTCTCCAGGCTCCCTACATATTCATGTACTGTAGTCTCTCTCTCTCTCTCTCCAGGCTCCCTACACATTCATGTACTGTAGTCTCTCTCTCTCTCTCTCTCTCCAGGCTCCCTACATATTCATGTACTGTAGTCTCTCTCTCTCTCCAGGCTCCCTACATATTCATGTACTGTAGTCTCTCTCTCTCTCCAGGCTCCCTACATATTCATGTACTGTAGTCTCTCTCTCTCTCTCTCCAGGCTCCCTACATATTCATGTACTGTAGTCTCTCTCTCTCTCTCTCCAGGCTCCCTACATATTCATGTACTGTAGTCTCTCTCTCTCTCTCTCTCCAGGCTCCCTACATATTCATGTACTGTAGTCTCTCTCTCTCTCTCCAGGCTCCCTACATATTCATGTACTGTAGTCTCTCTCTCTCTCTCCAGGCTCCCTACATATTCATGTACTGTAGTCTCTCTCTCTCTCTCTCCAGGCTCCCTACATATTCATGTACTGTAGTCTCTCTCTCTCTCTCCAGGCTCCCTACATATTCATGTACTGTAGTCTCTCTCTCTCTCTCCAGGCTCCCTACATATTCATGTACTGTAGTCTCTCTCTCTCTCTCCAGGCTCCCTACATATTCATGTACTGTAGTCTCTCTCTCTCTCTCCAGGCTCCCTACATATTCATGTACTGTAGTCTCTCTCTCTCTCCAGGCTCCCTACATATTCATGTACTGTAGTCTCTCTCTCTCTCCAGGCTCCCTACACATTCATGTACTGTAGTCTCTCTCTCTCTCCAGGCTCCCTACATATTGCCTAAATTTAGTGTGGGGGGGAGAAAACATTGACATAACAGAAGGCAGGCACACCATCAGTAATGAGAACATAACGCTCCCTAAAATTACCAGACATCATACCACTTCCTCTCACACACACACACACACACACACACACACACACACACACACACACACACACACACACACACACACACACACACACACACACACACACACACACACACAGTGATAGAACGATCAACGTGTTCTCCTAGTTGTCAGTGTGTGTACCCATCTCCCTCTGTGCCCGTCAGCGCAACAGGAAACACGGTCCGCTGACAACGATGAGAGCGTGGGGGGGGGGGGGGGGGGGGGGACTGCTCCTTTAACACACGTGGTGTCAAACTCATTCCACGGTTTTTAACTTTCAATTAAGACCGAGATAAGAAGGTGAGGCAAGTTCTATACTAATTAGTAACCTTGACTCATCGACCGAGTAAAAAATGGAGAAGTGGAAACACGCAGACAGGACCTCCGTGGAATGAGTTGGACACGTGCTCTGAGGAATGTTCCACCGACCTAAGAGGGTGGGATCGATATCAAAAATGAAATGGAGAGATAACGCGGCTAAATGGATAGATAAAAGCGACAGACCTCAACGAAAAGGCTCCTGGAAACTCTAATTAGTACAAAAAGGATTGTAACTGACAGTGCTTAATCTGTGCCTGGCGGGGTAATAGTCACGCCCTGCTAGGAGAGGAGACATAGGAGAGGAGACATAGGAGAGGAGACATAGGAGAGGAGACAGTGGAGAGGAGACAGTGGAGAGGAGACAGTGGAGAGGAGACATAGGAGAGGAGACAGTGGAGAGGAGACAGTGGAGAGGAGACATAGGAGAGGAGACATAGGAGAGGAGACATAGGAGAGGAGACAGTGGAGAGGAGACAGTGGAGAGGAGACAGTGGAGAGGAGACAGTGGAGAGGAGACACTGGAGAGGAGACACTGGAGAGGAGACATAGGAGAGGAGACATAGGAGAGGAGACAGTGGAGAGGAGACAGTGGAGAGGAGACATAGGAGAGGAGACATAGGAGAGGAGACAGTGGAGAGGAGACAGTGGAGAGGAGACAGTGGAGAGGAGACAGTGGAGAGGAGACAGTGGAGAGGAGACACTGGAGAGGAGACATAGGAGAGGAGACATAGGAGAGGAGACAGTGGAGAGGAGACAGTGGAGAGGAGACAGTGGAGAGGAGACATAGGAGAGGAGACAGTGGAGAGGAGACAGTGGAGAGGAGACATAGGAGAGGAGACATAGGAGAGGAGACATAGGAGAGGAGACAGTGGAGAGGAGACAGTGGAGAGGAGACAGTGGAGAGGAGACATAGGAGAGGAGACAGTGGAGAGGAGACAGTGGAGAGGAGACATAGGAGAGGAGACATAGGAGAGGAGACAGTGGAGAGGAGACATAGGAGAGGAGACATAGGAGAGGAGACAGTGGAGAGGAGACATAGGAGAGGAGACAGTGGAGAGGAGACAGTGGAGAGGAGACATAGGAGAGGAGACATAGGAGAGGAGACATAGGAGAGGAGACATAGGAGAGGAGACAGTGGAGAGGAGACAGTGGAGAGGAGACAGTGGAGGAGACAGTGAGGTGGAAAAAGAAGAGACAGTGTAGAGAGAGGAGGAGACAGATGAGCGAGAGGAAAGGAGGCAGAGGACAGGAGTGAGTGAGTGAATAGTAGTGGAGACAGACAGGGGAATGTGGCTCTAATTTGGAGCCGCGATCCTCAACGGCTCCCTGATTTAGAGAGCTTTGGTCCTCACACACAGCTCTCACTATTCAAAAGAGCTCGTCTCTCTCTCTCTCTATCCACTCCTTCCCATCTCTCCGGCCAGTCTACTGTATCCACTCCTTCCCATCTCTCCGGCCAGTCTACTGTAACCACTCCTTCCCATCTCTCCGGCCAGTCTACTGTATCCACTCCTTCCCATCTCTCCGGCCAGTCTACTGTATCCACTCCTTCCCATCTCTCCGGCCAGTCTACTGTATCCACTCCTTCCCATCTCTCTCTCCAGTCTACTGTATCCACTCCTTCCCATCTCTCCGGCCAGTCTACTGTATCCACTCCTTCCCATCTCTCCGGCCAGTCTACTGTATCCACTCCTTCCCATCTCTCCGGCCAGTCTACTGTATCCACTCCTTCCCATCTCTCCGGCCAGTCTACTGTATCCACTCCTTCCCATCTCTCCGGCCAGTCTACTGTATCCACTCCTTCCCATCTCTCCGGCCAGTCTACTGTATCCACTCCTTCCCATCTCTCCGGCCAGTCTACTGTATCCATCACAGGTTAGCGTTTCTCGTCATGAATCTTGTTCTGGAGGCATCTCTGCAGAGTGATCATGAGCTAGCACAGCCACAAAGCTATCAGAAATCATTCAGTTCTGCCTCCGGAACAAGATTATTACCAATCCCGCAAGGTATGACGTCAAACACCCAGAAAAGGCTACTCTCCTCGATGTTATCGTCACAAATAATCCTGATAGGTATCAGGTCTGGTGTTTTCTGTAATGACCTTAGTGATCACTGTTTTACAGCCTGTGTTTGTAATGGCTGCTCAGTGAAATGACCTGTCCTGATTCGTCAGACTATTGCTAAAAAAAAAAAATTATAATAATAATAATTCTTTAATGAGCAAGCCTTCCTTCATGACCTGGCCTCTGTAAAATGGTATAGAATCAGTTTGATCCCGTCTGTTGAAGACGCTTGGACCTTATTTTTTATATATTTTCAGTGGTAATGTTAACAAACACACCGACATAAAGAAAATAAGAATTAAAAACATGATCTGGCAGAGTTACTCCACCTCGGCACACGTACACTCAGGCTGACTGGCTCTCGATCGGGCAAATGAGAAATAAGTTCACTCAGGCTGTCCGGAAGGCCATAGTTACTTACTTTGAGGAACAGTTCTCTCTCTATGGGTCTAACCCCAAGAATTCTGGAAAACAGTTAAAGACCTGGAGAATAAACCCTCCTTACAGCTGCCCATGTCCCTTAATGTTGATGTGGTTGTTACTGACAAGAAGGACATGGCTGAGCTCCTTAACTTCACTAGGGTAGGGGGCAGCATTCGGAATTTTGGATGAAAAGCGTGCCCAAATTAAACTGCCTGCTACTCAGGCCCAGAAGCTAGGAGATGCATATAATTTAGATTTGGATAGAAAACACTCTAAAGCTTCCAAAACTGTTAAAATAATGTCTGTGAATAATAACAGAACTGATATGGCAGGTGAAAACCTGAGGAAAATCCATCCAGGAAGTACTATTATTTTGAAAGACTTATTCCATTGAAAGCCTATCCACCATACAAAGTAGGACCCAGTTCACAATCTCTATGGCTTCCACTACATGTGGCCAGTCTTTAGGCATTGTTTCAGGCTTTTACTCTGAAAAATGAGGGCGATACAGCACTTTCAATGAGAGGACAGTGGACATTTCCAGACATGAGTCCAGCGCGCGATCAGGAACGCGTCTTTCTTGTTTCTCCTTTTCTATTGACGAAGCTATTGTCCGGTTGAAATATTACTGATTATTTATGACAAAAACCTGAGGATTGATTTTAAACATCGTTTGACATGTTTCTACAAACTTTTATTGTACTTTGACTTTATGTCTGGGTGTTGAGAGAGCGCTTTGTGCCTTTGGATTACTCAACGCGCCAACAAAACAGAGGTTTTTGGACATAAAGAGGGACATTATCGAACAAAACAAACATTTGTGTAACATGGAGTCCTGGGAGTGCAACCATATGAAGATCAAACGTAAGTGATTAATTTAAATCGCTATTTCTGACTTTTGTGAGTCCTCTCCTTGGCTGAAAAATGTCTGTATGGTTTCTTGTGGCTCGGCGCTGTCCTAACATAATCGCATTGGGGTGTTTTCGCTGTAAAACCTTTTTGAAATCGGACACTGTGGTTGGATTAACAAGAAGTTTCTTTAAAATGGTGTATAATACTTGTATGTTTGAGGAATTTTTATTATGGGATTTCTGTTGTTTTGAATTTGGCGCCCTGCAATTTCACTGGCTGTTGTCGAGGTGGGACGCTAGCATCCCAATGATACCAGAGTTACTCACGATAAACGTTCACAAAAAGCATAACAATTATTTTAAGAATTATAGATACAGACCTCCTCTATGCACTCGATATGTCCGATTTTAAAATAGCTTTTTGGTGAAAGCACATTTTGCAATATTCTAAGTACATAGCCCAGGCATCACGGGCTCGCTATTTAGACACCCGGCAAGTTTAGCACTCACCATAATCATATTTACTATTATAAAAATGTCATTACCTTTTGTTGTCTTCGTCAGAATGCACACCCAGGACGTCTACTTCAATAACAAATGTTGGTTTGGTCCAAAATAATCCATCGTTATATCCGAATAGCGGCGTTTTGTTCGTGCGTTCCAGACACTATCCGAAATAGTAAAGAAGTGTCGCGCGCTTGGCGCAATTCCTGACAATAAAATTCAAAGTATTCCATTGCCGTACGTCGAAGCATGTCAACCGCTGTTTAAAATCAATTTTTACGTCATTTTTCTCGTAGAAAAGCGATAAAATTCCGACAGGGAATCTCCTTTTCGGCAAACAGAGGAAAAAATCCCAAAGGCGGGGGCGGTCGGGGTCACGCGCATAAGCTAGTGTCTCTTGATGGGCCACTTGAGAAAGGCGATAATGTGTTTCAGCCTGGGGCTGGAATGACGACATTCTCTTTTTTCCCGGGCTATGAGAGCCTATGGACGACGTGGGAAGTGTCACGTTAGAGCAGAGATCCTTAGTAAATGATAGAGATGGCAAAGAAGTTCCAGAAATGGTCAGACAGGCCACTTCCTGTAAAGGAATCTCTCAGGTTTTGACCTGCCATTTGAGTTCTGTTATACTCACAGACACCATTCAAACAGTTTTAGAAAATTTAGGGTGTTTTCTATCCATATGTAATAAGTATATGCATATTCTAGTTACTGAGTAGGAGTGGTAACCAGATTAAATCGGGTATGTTTTTTATCCAGCCGTGTCAATGCTGCCCCCTAGCCCTAACAGGTTAACCACCACTTCATTAAATCAGGATTCCTATTTGACACAGCCATGCCTCCTTGCCCGTCCAACATTTCTTCATCTTCTAATGTAACTATCCCCAATGCTTCTCCCTCTTTTTCCCCTACAAAGTTTCTCTCTGCAGGCAGTCCCTACTGAGTCCGAGGTGCTAAAGGAACTCTTGAAACTTGACCAAAAACCATCTGGGTCAGATGGTTTAGAACATTTCTTCTTTAAGGTTGCTGCCCCTATCATCACCAAGCCTCTCTCTCCTTTCTGGGGAGGTTCCCATTGCTTGGAAGGCAGCCAAGGTTCGTCCTTTATTTAAAACAAAACTCTTTGGGATTGGGGGCGGTATTTTCATGTCCGGAGGAAAAGTGTGCCCAAAGTAAACTGCCTGCTACTCAGGCCCATATCATTGGTAGATTTGGATAGAAAACACTCTTAAGTTTCTAAAACTGTTAAAATTATGTCTGTGAGTATAACAGAACTGAAATGGCAGGCGAAACCCCAAGGACAAACCATCCAGGAATTGTTTTTTAAGTTCACTGTGTTTTCTAAGGGAAACCAGATTTATGAGGCACTTGCTTGCAGTTCCTATGGCTTCCACTAGATGTCAACAGTCTTTAGAAATTAGGTTGATGCTTTTCCTTTGAGAAATGAAGAAGTACGGCTATTCAGAATGAGTGTCAAGCCAAGTGGACTCTTGTTTGGGGCACGCGACCTGGAGCTCGCTACACTTTGATTTTATCCGCTATTGAACACAGTATATTCCGTCTTAAATTTTATCGATAATTTACGTTTTAGGATACCTAAGGATGGATTAGGAAAGTTGTTTGAAATGTTTGGACCAAGTTTACAGGTAACTTTAGATATTTTGTAGTCATGTTGGGAGAGTTGGAACCGGTGTTTTTCTGAATCAAACGCGCCAAATAAATGGACATTTTGGGGATATAAAGAAGGGTGTATATCGAACAAAAGGACCATTTGTGATGTTTCTGGGACATATTGGAGTGAGTGCCAACAGAAGAAGATCTTCAAAGGTAAGGCATGAATTATATCGTTATTTCTGACATTCGTGTCGCACCTGCCTGGTTGAAATATGATTTATGCGTTTGTATGATGGGGTGCTGTCCTCAGATAAATCGCATGGTTTGCTTTCGCCGTAAAGCCTTTTTGAAATCTGACACGGTGGCTGGATTAACAAGAAGTTAAGCTTTGTTTTGGTGTATTGCACTTCCGCTAGCAGAACGTCTAGCCGTAACAGGTTAAAAGGGGGAGATGAAGCTGATTATAACTGTTATAGGCCTATTTCTATTTTGCCCTGTTTATCAAAAGTGTTGGGAAAAACTTGACAATAATCAACTGACTGGCTTCCTTGATGTCTTCAGTATTCTCTCTGGTAGGAAATCTGGCTCCCCACCCAGGTTATGGATGCGTCACTGTAACCTTAAAAAGGCACTCGATGTCACCATTGTCCTTGATTCTAAGCAATGTAGTGCTGCTAATTTTATTGACTTGGCCAAAGCTTTTGATACGGTAGACCATTCCATTCTCATGGGCCGGCTAAGGAGTATTGGTGTCTCTGAGGGGTCTTTGGCCTGGTTTGCTAACTACATCTCTCAAAGAGTGCAGTGTATAAAGTCAGAAAATCTGCTGTCTCAGCCACTGCATGTCACCAAGGGAGTACCCCAAGGCTCAATGCTCTTCTCAATTTACATCAACAACATAGCTCAGGCAGTAGGAAACTCTCATCCATTGATATGCAGATGATAGTCTTACACTGAGCTGGTACCTCCCCGGATTTTGTGTTAAATGCTCTACAACAAAGCTTTCTTAGTGTCCAACAAGCTTTCTCTACCCGTAAACTTGTTCTGAACACCTCCAAAACAAAAGGTCATGTGGTTTGGTAAGAAGAATGCCCCTCTCCCCACAGGTGTGATTACTACCTCTGGGAGTTTAGAGCTTGAGGTAGTCACCTTATACAAGTAATTGGGAGTATGGCTAGATGGTACACTGTCCTTCTCTCAGCACATATCAAAGCTGCAGGTTAAAGTTAAATCTAGACTTGGTTTCCTCTATCGTAATCGCTCCTCTTTCACCCCAGCTGCCAAACTAACCCTGCTTCAGATGACCATCCTACCCATGCTAGATTACGGAGACATAATTTAAAGATCAGTAGGTAAGGGTGCTCTCGAGCGGCTAGATGTTCATTACCATTCGGCCATCAGATTTGCCACCAATGCTCCTTATAGGACACATCACTGCACTCTATACTCCGTTTTTTTTTTTACATTTTAGTTCACCTTTATTTAACCCTATGGGGCCAATGAGTCCTATGACCCCTGGTCAAAATTACAGCATTACATATGGAATAGGTACTGTTTATAAGGAATAGGTAGTGTATATAGGGAATAGGTCATGTATATTGGGAATAGGTCATGTATGTAGGGAATAAGTACTGTATATAGGGAATTTTTATTTTACCTTTATTTAACCAGGTAGGCCAGTTGATAACAAGTTCTCATTTACAACTGCGACCTGGCCAAGATAAAGCAAAGCAGTGCGACACAAACAACAACACAGTTACACATAAACAAACGTACAGTCAACACAATAGAAAAATCTATGTTCAGTGTGTGCAAATGTAGAAGATTAGGGAGGTAAGGCAATAAATAGGCCATAGAGGCGAAATAATTACAATTCAGCATTAACACTGGAGTGATAGATGTGCAAGTAGAAATACTGGGGTGAGTCTCCTGCTGAGTCTCCCGCTTCAGTGATTTTTGCAATTCGTTTCTGTCATTGGCAGCAGAGAACTGGAAGGAAAGGCAGCTAAAGGAGGCGTTGGCTTTGGGGGTGATCAGTGAAATATACCTGCTGGAGCGCGTGCTACGAGTAGGTTTTGCTAGCAAAGACTTATAGATGACCTGGAGCCAGTGGGTTTGGCGACGAATATGTAGTGAGGGCCAGCCAACACGCGCATATAGGTCGCAGTGGTGGGTAGTATATGGGGCTTTGGTGACAAAACGGATGGCACTGTGATAGACTACACCCAGTTCGCTGACTAGGGTGTTGGAGGCTATTTTGTAAATGACATCGCCGAAGTCAAGGATCAGTAGGATAGTCAGTTTTACGAGGGTATGTTTGGCGGCATGATTGAAGGAGGCTTTGTTGTGAAATAGGAAGCCAATTCTAGATTTAATTTTGGATTGGAGATGCTTAATATAAGTCTGGAAGGAGAGTTTACAGTCTAACCAGACACCTAGGTATTTGTAGTAAACTGTACACTGGTCATCTCTGTATACCTGTCGCAAGACCCACTGGTTGACGCTTATTTATAAAATCCTCTTAGGCCTCACTCCCCCCTATCTGAGATATCTACTGCAGCCTTCATCCTCCACATACAACACCCGTTCTGCCAGTCACATTCTGTTAAAAGGTCCCCAAAGCACACACATCCCTGGATCGCTCCTCTTTTCAGTTAGCGACTGGAACGAGCTCAACAAACACTCAAACTGGAGAGTTTTATCTCAATCTCTTCATTAAAAGACTCAATCACGGACACTCTTACTGACATTTCTGGCTGCTTTGCGTGATGTATTGTTGTCTCTACCTTCTTGCCCTTTGTGCTGTTGTCTGGGATGAAAGGCACCGGTCCACAATAAAATACCCAACGGTTATTATTACCGTTTCAAATGTTAATTATCATTAAAACCGCGTTTGATTTTAGTACGGTTTTGAAAAACTGACGGTAAATACTGTCCAGCATCAACCAAAGTTAGCAACAGTCTGACGCCGGCGCAGCAACGTGGGTTTTGTTTTGTGTGAAAACATGGCGGAAGGCAGTGACAGAGCTCGTGATATTTTTCAGCCTTCTAAGACGACCAAATCTGAAGTGTGGTCGTATTTTGGGTTTTACAAGAGTGCCGAGGGAAACTTAAAAATCGAAGATGGTCACCTTGTCTGCAGAACATGCAAAAAAAAAATACATGTATTTGCTGCGAAAGAGGGCAACACTTCAAATCTCTTGAGTCATCTTCATGACCACCACCCGCTACTTTATAGCGAATGCAAGGTAAGTTCACTTTTAGCTCCATGCATGATGTGGGGACTTGTGAATGGGGGGGGGGAAATGTCATGGTTTGTCTGTCTAACTTGCTAATAGCTTGTCAATAATATAAGCTGAAGCTTTCAGTGTTACCTACTCCTGTAAAAACACTACACATCGCTCTGCTGCTGTATGCATGGTGTGTCTGGAGACACTCTTCACCCATTGCACACGATAACACGTTATGTAGTTTAGTCACCCAACCAACATATTTAGTTCCTTTAAAATCCGTCAGACGTCGACTTGGTTGTAAAAGTGTTCCAACGGGAGAAACACTATAGACTCCTGTACAAGACTCCTGTATTTATTTCAATTGTTGGGCTCATTGCCATTACTATCACTGTCTTCGAAAGACTAATTTGTATTTATGTAAATTGTGCATGAGGGTCATTGCATATACTCATCAAATGCAACACAGAAGATAGATTTATAATTATTATTCAAACACACAGTCTAACACCAATAATTAATTTGCTATTCCTTTGTTCCGTGTGGCTCAGTTGGTAGAGCATGGTGTTTGCAACGCCAGGGTTGTGGGTTCGATTCCCACGGGGGACCAGTACAGAGAAAAAAAAAATGTATGAAATGTATGCATTCACTACTGTACGTCGCTCTGGATAAGAGCGTCTGCTAAATTACTAAAATGTACAGAGTGGGTGTGCAGCAGGCAAACCCAGTGATGCTATTGGTCCCTCCTCATCTACAGTTGTGACACAGACACTCCAGGAAGAGTTTAAAAAAAGGCAGGCTGCTTATGCACCCACATCAAAACATGCTCAAGACCTCACTGCAGCCCTTTCATATTAGACTGCAAAGGACATGCCATTTCAAATTGTTGAGAGGCCTGGTTTTCTGAGGCTGATGAAGGTTGCCGTGCCTTACTAAAGTGCCATCAAACATTTTTCCAAGACTGGAATCCCAAACCGGAACAACCAGGTTAAAACTGATGGTGGAAAAAAGTTTGGCTCAAAGACACATGGTTTTGCTGCAACTACTGACCTCTGGACCAGTGAAAGCAGGGGGTGGTTAACCCTACATCACCCTCACTATCCATTACCTCACCCCAGACTGGCAACTGGAATCAAACTTCCTGGAAACACAGTTCTCCGCAGAAGATCACTCGGCTCAGTGTTTTTTTTGGGGGGGTTTCTTTAATATGCTGGAAGAGTGAGGGGGGGGGGGGGGGGAAATCAACAAGGAAGACCTGGTCTGTATAACCACAGACAACGAAACAAACATGACCAAGGCTTTTGAACAAGGTCCCAGATCTGTGGATTTGGCTGCTTTGGCCATCATTTCAACCTGGTCATCTCAAAAGGGCTCTGAAAAATTCAGAGAGTTGACACAGCAGTCGAGGGCTGCCGTCATCTGGTCCAAGGCTTCTCACGGAGCTGGAGGAGAAGGAGAGAACTGAGAGAAAAGCAAGCTGCCCTCAACATGCCACAGAAGGCTCTGATCCATGATGTGGATCTACACACAACACGCTTGAGCGTTTCCTCAGCCAAACAGCAGCCAGTCTGTGTGCGACACTGGCTGGAGAAACAGGAACATGTCATCTGATGCTCAAGGATGCCGACCATAAGTGTCATGGAGCAACTGAGCCCCTTGAACCGCTGAGACCCGTGAACCCGCTGCGCAAGTTTACAGATGCAATTGCCTCAAGAGACACGAGTGACACTGTCAGCCATCAAGCCGGTCCTGGACCACATCACCCGTGATGTTCTGGTGGAAAAAGGATACGGAGCCATCCCTGACCAAGGAGATAAAAAGGGTAATGAGAGAAGACCTTAACAACAGACACACAGAGAAGGCAAAGAGAGTCATGCACATGGTTTGTTTCATTGACCTCTGCTTCAAAATTAGCTCTTTAGATGAGCCTGAGGCTGCAAAAGTTGACAATGACAGCTGCGTCCACGTGGCCTTGAAGCGGACAGCTGAACAAGTCAAGGAAGAACCACACTGAACCAGCAAGGACCATCCGTCTCTGCCATCCATTCCAGCAGAACAGGATCCACTGGTGGAGGGACCCCATCCATTCCAGCAGAACAAGATCCACTGGTGGGGTGGAGGGGCCCCATCCATTCCAGCAGAACGGGATCCACTGGTGGGGTGGAGGGGCCCCACCCATTCCAGCAGAACGGGATCCACTGGTGGGGTGGAGGGGCCCCACCCATTCCAGCAGAACGGGATCCACTGGTGGGGTGGAGGGGCCCCACCCATTCCAGCAGAACGGGATCCACTGGTGGGGTGGAGGGGCCCCATCCATTCCAGCTGAACGGGATCCACTGGTGGGGGGAGGGGCCCCATCCATTCCAGCAGAACAGGATCCACTGGTGGGGTGGAGGGGCCCCATCCATTCCAGCAGAACGGGAACCACTGGTGGGGTGGAGGGGCCCCACCCATTCCAGCAGAACAGGATCCACTGGTGGGGTGGAGGGGCCCCACCCATTCCAGCAGAACGGGATCCACTGGTGGGGTGGAGGGGCCCCATCCATTCCAGCAGAACGGGATCCACTGGTGGGGTGGAGGGGCCCCACCCATTCCAGCAGAACGGGATCCACTGGTGGGGTGGAGGGGCCCACCCATTCCAGCAGAACGGGATCCACTGGTGGGGTGGAGGGGCCCCACCCATTCCAGCAGAACAGGATCCACTGGTGGGGTGGAGGGGCCCCATCCATTCCAGCAGAACAGGATCCACTGGTGTGGTGGAGGGGCCCCATCCATTCCAGCAGAACGGGATCCACTGGTGGAGGGGCCCCATCCATTCCAGCAGAACAGGATCCACTGGTGTGGTGGAGGGGCCCCATCCATTCCAGCAGAACGGGATCCACTGGTGTGATGGAGGGGCCCCACCCATTCCAGCAGAACAGGATCCACTGGTGGGGTGGAGGGGCCCCATCCATTCCAGCAGAACAGGATCCACTGGTGGGGTGGAGGGGCCCCATCCATTCCAGCAGAACAGGATCCACTGGTGGAGGGGCCCCATCCATTCCAGCAGAACAGGATCCACTGGTGGAGGGGCCCCATCCATTCCAGCAGAACAGGATCCACTGGTGGAGGGGGGCCCCATCCATTCCAGCAGAACAGGATCCACTGGTGGGGTGGAGGGGCCCCATCCATTCCAGCAGAACAGGATCCACTGGTGGAGGGGCCCCATCCATTCCAGCAGAACAGGATCCACTGGTGGAGGGGCCCCATCCATTCCAGCAGAACAGGATCCACTGGTGGAGGGACCCCATCCATTCCAGCAGAACAGGATCCACTGGTGTGATGGAGGGGCCCCATCCATTCCAGCAGAACAGGATCCACTGGTGGAGGGGGGCCCCATCCATTCCAGCAGAACAGGATCCACTGGTGGAGGGGCCCCATCCATTCCAGCAGAACAGGATCCACTGGTGGAGGGACCCCATCCATTCCAGCAGAACAGGATCCACTGGTGGAGGGGCCCAATCCATTCCAGCAGAACAGGATCCACTGGTGGAGGGGCCCCATCCATTCCAGCAGAACAGGATCCACTGGTGGAGGGACCCCATCCATTCCAGCAGAACAGGATCCACTGGTGGAGGGGCCATGCATCAGAGCTGCCTCACCTGGCCAGGGTTGCCAGGAAGCTTTTGTGCATCCCAGCAACCAGCGTTCCATCAGAGAGTTCAGTGCCAGCGGTCACGTCGTTTCCACTCGCAGGGGAAAACGTTTTTTACATTTCAATCCCATGGCCACATTTTAATATTTACGCACACAAAAAGTGCATAGTGCTGCTAATTGTATTTGTTGTATGTTGGTTTTCAATGTAAAACTTTGGTGAAATGATTTCAGGGTATCAATACTTTTTGAACATTTCCAGCACGTTTGAAATATACTGCGATAATACAGATAACACAAATACAGATAAGACATAACACAGATAACCGTGATAATTTTGGTCACTATAATCGTGATATGAAATGTTCATAAAGTTTCATCTCTAGTATGTACCGCGTTTTGAGCTGCTACCATGTTGTTGTTACCATGACGCCGTCTTGGGTCTCTTTATGTCGTGTCGTCTCTCTTGTCCTGTGATTTGTCTAATATTTATTTTTTACATTTTTTGATCCCAACCCCCACACGAGGCCTTTTGGTAGGCCGTCATTGTAAATAAGAATTTGTTCTTAACTTGTGTGTATATATATATATATATATATATATATATATATATATATATATATATATATATATAAATAACTAACCTTTTAACTAGTTAAGACTCATCCCAATAAACATGAAACTGCTTTTCCACCCAGCTCTCTCTCCTTAATTTGAACTAGTCTGTTCTATCCTATTCTATGCTGTGGTGGGTTTGTATCTTCAGCTACTGAATAAGACCAGCCTAATCCCCAACAGCTGCCTGCCTGTGTGTGTGTGTGTGTGTGTTCAAGTCCTTCTGATTGAATCTCTACTAAATGAGGACAACTAGTCCCAGGAGAGACAGCCAATAAGACAGGGAGAAGGAGAGAGGAAGGAGGAGAGGAAGAACGAGGGAAAGGTTGTAAGTAGACCGAGCAGAGATCTATTAGTGGTGTGTTTGACGTATTTGAGATAACAGATCTGGCTCCGTAACTAAATGAAGGCCTCACCACTAATCTCATTTATGTCTCCATTTCATTTGTCTTATGTTTTGATAGGAGGCTCCTCTCATAGGCATATATGGGTTTTGGCGGGGCACTTGAGGGGCGACGGCATTGGAACATTGGTTTATGGGACAGTACAAATTTCTTACTTGGGCAACGCCAATCGGCGGGTGAAGGTGTGCTTTAGGACGCTAAAGGCATCCCTGATATGATAGTATCAGGGACAACAATCCCTTCTGGGATGTTGGAACGGGAAACCTGGAAGACTACTTAGAGACGTCTACAGTATGTTTAATAGTATATATATATATATATATATATAAAATGTGAACACCACTTCAAATTTGTGGATTCGGCTATTTCAGACAAACCGGTTGCAGAAAGGAGTATAAAATTGAGCACACAGCCATGCAATCTCTATAGACAAACATTGGCAGTAAATTGGCCTTTCTGAAGATCTCAGTGACTTTCAACATGCCACCTTTCCAACAAGTCAGCTGGTCAAATGTGCGCCCTGCTAGGACGCTCAGCAAGGAATAAGCCACTGCTCCAAAACAGCTATAAAAAAAGCCAGACTACGGTTTGCAACTGCACATGGGGACAAAGATGGTACTTTTTGGAGAAATGTCCTCTGGTCTGATTAAATAAAAATAGAACTGTTTGGCCATAATGACCATCGTTATGTTTGGAGGAAAAAGGGGGAGGCTTGCAAGCCGAAGAACACCATCCCAAACGTGAAGCATGGAGGTGGCAGCATCATGTTGAGGGTGTGCTTTGCTGCAGGAGGGACTGGTGCACTTCACGAAATATATGGCATCATGAGGTAGGAAAATTGTGGATATATTGAAGCAACATCTCAAGACATCAGTCAGGAAGTTCAAGCTTGGTCGCAAATGGGTCTTCCAAATGGACAATGACTCCAAGCATACTTCCAAAGTTGTGGCAAAATGGCTTAAGGACAACAAAGTCAAGGTATTGGAGTGGCCATTACAAAGCCCTGACCTCAATTCTAAAGAAAAATTGTGGGCAGAATTGAAAAAGCATGTGCGAGCAAGGAGGCCTACAAACCTGACTCAGTTACACCAGCTCTGTCAGGAGGAATGGGCCAAATTTCACCCAACTTATTGTGGGAAGCTTGTGGAAGGCTACCTGAAACGTTTGACCCAAGTTAAACAATTTAAAGGCAACGCTACCAAATATTAATTGAGTGTATGTCAACTTCTGACCCACTAGGAATGTGATGAAAGAAATAAAAGCTGAAATAAATCATTGTCTCTACTATTATTCTGACATTTCACATTCTTAAAATAAAGTGGTGATCCTAACTGACCTAAAACAGGGAATTTGTACTAGGATTAAACGTCAGGAATTGTGAAAAAAACGGAGTTTAAATGTATTTTGCTTCAGTGTATGTAAACTTCCGACTTCAACTGTCAGCTTTTACATCGGGGGTTAAACTAGACATCGGCCAATACCGATGCTGGCATTTTTAGCTAATATCGGACGATATGTTCACCGATGTATCGTGCATCCCTAGCTGTAATGTAACAAAATGTGGGAAAAGTGAAGGGGTCGGAAAACTTCCGGAAGGCACTGTAAATGGAGGAGGCTTAAATCAAGCTAGTCGTCTTGATTACGTTCTTGTATCCTTTGTGCTAATAAAAAGTTTGGATAGGGCGCAGAATGCCGGTGGAACATTGTCATTGTAAAATAACAATTTGTTCTTAACTGACTTGCCTCGTTAAATAAAAGGTAAAAATAAAAAAATTAACTTGGGAAGTATAATATATTTAAAACATAAAGCATATTGGATGGAAAAATTCTGAAATATGCACCAAATTATTTATTGTATCTTAGAAATGCTCCCCAAAAATAATTTTCCGAAACTTGTTACAAATGACAGTCATCCAGGATTCAACAACTTCTATTTCAAAAAGAGGAAATACAGTAAGTTCTCTGTTCCGTCTCATCCATTTCCAACAACTCAAGTTCACTGTAAGGATTTCCTTACTAATAATAGTGTAAAATGAACAGCGTTACAAAAAGACTGTTGCATAGAAAACAGAGAGAGACAGAGAGACAGAGAGAGAGAGACAGAACAAAGATGGAGTCCTGTGTGCTCAGAGTTTGTGTGTTTCTCAGAGAGAGAGAGTGTGTGTGTGTGTGTGTGTGTGTGTGTGTGTGTGTGTGTGTGTGTGTGTGTGTGTGTGTGTGTGTGTGTGTGTGTGTGTGTGTGTGTGCTTTCCTAGCAGCCGGTCTCAGTGAGTTAAGTAGATCTGCATCAGGGAGAGAGGGAGAGCTTTCACACCATGCCATCGCTTGTCCTGTTGAGACTGGCCTACTAATATTGCTTTTAGTTACTATTCTCATTCATATATTGTTGTTGTTGTTAATGTTAATTCCATTTCCACCACCACCACCGTATTATCACTGTTGTCATCAATATAAGTAATTTAACAATGCATTTAAAAAATAAATTTAAAAAATGGCCTTATTTTGGACCTACGCTTGGTCGCCTGCCTTCCCACCTTCGGGACAACGACTGCCATTGTTTGAGCCGAGCCGAGAGCGTCTCATCATTTTAAAACAGATCTCTGATTACATTTAGCCTATCATTTTTAAAACAGATCTCTGATTACATTTAGCTAGCCTATAAATAATGACATCGTGTAGCCTAGTCTGGCTAGTTCTCGGTAATGAACTATTTAGCAGTATTAACGTCACCTCTCTCTCTCTCTCTCAAGGGAACGATGCATCCTGATACAGAGCATATAACCGAAACCAATATTCACAGACAAGATGAAGGCAAATTAATCTCATAAGAAAAAAAGAAAAAAAAGACTAAATAATGTATCTGATCATTCTGGATCCAATTTTGACATGTTGCACATCAAAACATCCATAATGGATTTCCTGACCATGGTAGATGAAATAGCTCCGTTTCCTGTCTCACTTATTAGTCAGTCTAGAGCCATAATGTGAAGTAGGCCTAGCTACCGGTGTCCATAAGGCCCAGTTCCAGACAGAGATTATAATGTTTTGTCTGATTCTGTGTGGTAATAGTTAAATGGGAAAGTGGTTCCTTGCATCACACAACACCATTTTCAAATCATCATTGGGACAAGTGACTTGAGCTTTTGGACAACAGAAGTGGCAACAACAACAAAAGAAGTTGAGCCTTGTAATTTAACTCATTTCACTTGTCATGTCAATAACACGAATAGAGAGAGACTAAGATCACTGCCCCCAAAGTGGGGTTGGGGTTATGCTGAACAAAGCGGGGTTATGCTCGACAAAGTGGGGTTGGGGTTATGCTCACCAAAGCGGGGTTATGCTCACCAAAGCGGGGTTATGCTCAACCCAGACCAGTATGTGTCCAGACAATGATCTCAGTGTTCAGACTTTGTATACTAAAGCCTCCCGACTCCACACCACACAGCAGCTCCCACACACACACACACACACACACACACACACACACACGGAAAGAAAACAAGAAAGAGCAAGGCGGGAAGAGAGAAAGAGGCGGGAAGAGAGAAAGAGGCGGGAAGAGAGAAAGAGGCGGGAAGAGAGAAAGAGGCGGGAAGAGAGAAAGAGGCGGGAAGAGAGAAAGAGGCGGGAAGAGAGAAAGAGGCGGGAAGAGAGAAAGAGGCGGGAAGAGAGAGAGAGGCGGGAAGAGAGAAAGAGAGATCGTATTCCCCCGTAGACAGCTATGACAAAACAACCAACAAAGAACAGGTGACTCCTGCAGCTCTGTCACTAATTGGTTCTGTACATAGGTCAACGGTTGAATCCCCTTTAAGACAACTTCCTGGAAAAAAACTGTAATAGTGAAGGAGGAAACTTGGCAGTAGAAAACCTCAACAGCACATTTGACCTTTCAACTTCCCTATCAAATCTAACAATTACAAGCAGACAACCTAAGAAAATGAACAACTATGACAAATGGTTTGATGAAGAATGCAAAAACCTCAGAAAGAAATTGAGAAACCTGTCCAACCAAAAACCTAGAGACCCAGAAAACCCGAGTCTACGCCTTCACTATGGTGAATCACTAAAACAATACAGAAATACACTACGGAGAAAGAAGGAACAGCACGTCAGAAATCAGCTCAATGTAATTAAAGAATATAACCACTTCTGGGAAAATTGGAAAACACTAAACAAACACAAAGAGTTATCTATCCAAAATGGAGATGTGTGGATAAACCACTTCTCCAATCTTTTTGGCTCTATAACAAAGAACAAAGAGCAAAAACATGTACATGATAAAATACAAATCTTAGAATCAACAATTAAAGACCTGAACCCACTGGATTATTCAATTACCTTGAATGAACTACAGGACAAAATACAAACCCTCCAACCCAAACAGACCCGTGGTGTTGACGGTTGAGGTCGACCGATTATGATTTTCAACGACGATACCGATTATTGGAGGACCAAAAAAAAAAAAAAACTACACGATTTAAAAAAAAATACAAAAATAAAAAAATAAAAAAATACAAAATAAAATAAAAATCGCCCAATTTTATTTATTTCTTTATTTAATATAAATATTTAATATTGCCTGCTAACATTAATTTCTTAACTAAATATGCAGGTTTAAAAAAAAATATTCTTCTGTGTATTTATTTTAAGAAAGGCATTGATGTTTATGGTTAGGAACATTAGTGCTTTTTTCGCGAATGCGTTTTTGTTATATCACCCGTTTGGCGAAGTAGGCTGTGATTCGATGATAAATTACCAGGCACCGCAATGATTATATGCAACTCAGTACAAGCTAGTTAACCTAGTAATATCATCAACCATGTGTAGTTAACTAGTGATTGTTAAAATGTATATATTTTTTTTTTTTATAAGCTAAGTTTAATGCTAGCTATCAACTTACCTTGGCTCCTTGCTGCCCAGGTGGTCAGCCTGCCACGCAGTTTCCTCGTGGAACGCAATGTAATCTGCGTCCAAAAATGCCGATTACCGATTGATATGAAAACTTGAAATGGGCCCTAATTAAAATCGGCCATGCCGATTGATCGGTCAACCTCTAGTGGGTGGTATCCTAAAAGAAATGATCAAATATGCAGAACACAAATTCCAATTGGCTATACTTAAACTCTAACATCAACCTTGGCTCTGGCATCTTCCCCAATATTTGGAACCAAGGACTGATCACCCTAATCCACAAAAGTGGAGACAAATTTGACCTCAATAACTACCGTGGGATATGCGTCAACAGCAACCTTGGGAAAATCCTCTGCATTATCATTAACAGCAGACTCGTACATTTCCTCAGCGAAAACAATGTACTGAGCAAATGTCAAATTGGCTTTTTACCAAATTATCGTACGACAGACCACGTATTCACCCTGAACACCCTAATTGACAAACAAACAAAACAAAACATAATAAAGCTTGAGAAGACTTTGCCTGATTTCAAAAAAGCCTTTGACTCAATTTGGCCTGAGGGTCTGCTATACAAATTGATGTAAAGTGGTGTTGGGGGAAAACCATTATCAAATCGCTCTACAAAAATAACAAGTGTGCGTTTAAAATTGGCACAAAAAAACATCTTTACTATGAAGAAAGATATACATATATATACACACATACATACATACATACATATACACATACACATATATACATACATACACATACATACATACATACATACATACACATATATATATCAATGAATTGGCGAGGGCACTAGAACAGTCTGCAGCACCCGGCTTCACCCTACTAGAATCTGAAGTCAAATGTCTACTGTTTGCTGATGATCTGGTGCTTCTGTCACCAACCAAGGAGGGTCTGCAGCAGCACCTAGATCTTCTGCATAGATTCTGCCAGACCTGGGCCCTGAAAGTAAATCTCAGTAAGACAAAAATAATGGTGTTCCAAAAAAGGTCCAGTTGCAAGGACCACAAATACAAATTCCATCTAGACACCGTTGCCCTCGAGCACACATAAAACTATACATACCTCGGCCTAAACATCAGCACCACAGGTAACTTCCACAAAGCTGTGGACGAGCTGAGAGACAAGGCAAGAAGGGCCCTCTATGCCATCAAAAGGAACATCAAATTCGACATACCAATTAGGATCTGGCTAAAAATGCTTGAACCAGTCATAGAACCCATTGCCCTTTATGGTTGTGAGGTCTGGGGTCCGCTCATCAACCAAGAACTCACAAAATGGGAAAAACATCAAATTGAGACTCAGCATGCAGAATTCTGCAAAAACATACTCCGTGTACAATGTAAGACACCAAATAATGCCTGCAGAGCAGCATTAGGACTAGACACCTAATTATCAAAATCCAGAAAAGAGCCGTTAAATTCTACAACCACCTAAAAGGTAAGCGATTCCCAAACCTTCCATAACAAAGCCATCACCTACAGAGAGAAGTAGTAGGATTGTGTCGAGGTACAGATCTGGGGAAGGGTATCAACATTTCTGCAGCATTGAAGGTCCCCAAGAACTATGGCCTCCATCATTCTTAAATGGAAGAAGTTCAGAACCACCAAAACTCTTCCTAGAGCTGGACTATAATTTGTTTTCCCATCAGGACAATGACGCAACACACCTCCATGCTGTTTAAGTGCTATGTGACCAAGAAGGAGAGTGATGGAGTCCTGCACCAGACGACCTGGCCTCCACAATCCCCCGAGAGATTGTTTGGGATGAGTTGGACCGCAGAGTCCAACAAGTGCTCAGCGTATGTGGGAACTCCTTCAAGAATGTTGGAAAAGCATTCCAGATGAAGCTGGTTGAGAGAATGCAAAGTGTGTGCAAAGCTGTCATCAAGGCAAAGGGTGGCTACTTTGAAGAATCTCAAATATAAAACTATATTTTGATCTGTTTAACACTTTTTTGGCTACTACATGATTCCATGTGTGTTATTTCATAGTTTTGATGTCTTCACTATTATTCTACAATGTAGAAAAAAATAAAAATAAAGAAAAACCCTGGAATGAGTAGGTGTGTCCAAACGTTTGACTGGTTGTGTATGTCTGAAACACCTCATCCCTCATAATGATGTAGGGAGACTGGGAAAACATCCCCAATAGATTCTAGCGGTTAAGTTTCCCTTTACGTTATCCTGACCAATAGTGGGGTCAGTAACAGTCCATGGACCACACACACAGTTATCACATGGTTATGCCTGAGCGGTTGGTTGTCACACACACACACACACACACACACACACACACACAAAAACGAACGATGCTCGGTCCTTCTAGCTTGTGCCTCAGGCACCTTGGGAGATCCCCCTACTGTGGAGAGTAGAGGTCGACCGATTAATCGGAATGGCCGATTAATTAGGGCCGATTTCAAGTTTTCATAACAATCGGTATTTTTGGCCACCGATTTGCAGATTTTTTTTACACCTTTATTTAACTAGGCAAGTTAGATTAAGAACACATTCTTATTTTCAATGACGGCCTAGGAACGGGGGTTAACTGCCTTGTTCAGGGGGGATTCGTTTTTGAAACCTTCGGTTACTAGTCCAACGCTCTAACCACCTGCCTTACATTGCACTCCACGAGGAGCCTGCGTGGCAGGCTGACTACCTGTTACGCGAGGGCAGCAAGAAGCCAAGGTAAGTTGCTAGCTAGCATTAAACTTATCTTATAAAAAACAATCAATCTTAACATAATCACTAGTTAACTACACATGGTTGATGATATTACTAGTTTATCTAGCGTGTCCTGCGTTGCATATAATCGATGCGGTGCCTGTTCATTTCTCATCGAATCACAGCCTACTTCGACAAACGGGTGGTGATTTAACAAGCGCATTTGTGAAAAAAGCACTGTCGTTGCACCAATGTACCTAACCATAAACATCAATGCCTTTCTTTAAAATCAATACACAAGTATATATTTTTAAACCTGCATATTTCGTTAATATTATCTGCTAACATGAAATTCTGTCACATCTCTAGCGTTCATTGCACGCAGTCAGGGTATATGCAACAGTTTGGGCCGCCTGGCTTGTTGCGAACTAATTTGCCAGAATTTTACGTAATTATGAAATAACATTGAAGGTTGTGCAATGTAACAGGAATATTTAGACATAGGGATGCCACCCGTTAGATAAAATATGGAACGGTTCCGTATTTCACTGAAAGAATAAACGTTTTGTTTTCGAGATGATAGTTTCCGGATTCGACCATATTAATGACCTAAGGCTCGTATTTCTGTGTGTTATTATGTTATAATTAAGTCTATGATTTGATATTTCATAGAGCAGTCTGACTGAGCGGTGGTAGGCACTAGCAGGCTCGTAAGCATTCATTCAAACAGCACTTTCGTGCGTTTTGCCAGCAGCTCTTCGCTGTGCTTCAAGCTGTTTATGACTACAAGCCGGGTGGGTATAATTTGTGGAACGTTCCAACAGGAATCTATTCCAAAAACTTTGTAAATAACAAGGTTGCCAAAAAACAATGCATACAAAGTTGTATAGCGGCAGAATAAGATACCAGGTAGGGAGTTGTCCATTTCATTGCGTTTTTCACTCATCACGTTTATTCCGAAAAATGTCTGTCCTCACTCTGGCTGCCTATGGACAAACATTAAGAATAAGCTACGTGGTGAGTTGATGCCTATTCTAGCGGTTAGCTAGTCAGCTAGTTAGCTAGGTTTGTATGCGTAGCTACTTTGTATGCGTTGTTGGTTGGCAACCTTTTACTTTACGTTTTTTTGGAACAGATTCCTGTTGGAACGTTCCACAAATTATACCCACCCCTTCAAGCCTATCAACTCCCAAGATTAGGCTGGTGTAACCGATGTGAAATGGCTAGCTAGTTAGCGGGTGCGCGCTAATAACGTTTCAAACATCACTCGCTCTGAGACTTGGAGTAGTTGTTTCCCCTTGCTCTGCATGGGTAACGCTGCTTCGAAGGTGGCCGTTGTCGATGTGTTCCTGGTTCGAGCCCAGATAGGAGCGAGGAGAGGGACGGAAGCTATACTGTTACACTGGCAATACTAAAGTGCCTATAACAACATCCAATAGTCATCCAATAGTCAAAGGTATATGAAATACAAATCGTATAGAGAGAAACAGTCCTATAATTCCTATAATAACGACAACCTAAAACCTCTTACCTGGGAATATTGAAGACTCATGTTAAAAGGAACCACCAGCTTTCATATGTTCTCATGTTCTGAGCAAGGAACTTAAACGTTAGCTTTTTTACATGGCACACTTTTACTTTCTTCTGTAACACAATTTTTTTTGCATTATTTAAACCAAATTCAACATGTTTCATTATTTATTTGAGGCTAAATTGATTTTATTGATGTATTAAGTTAAAATAAGTGTTCATTCAGTATTGTTGTAATTGTCATTATTACAAACAAATAATCGGCCGATTAATCGGTATCGGATTTTCTGGGTCCTCCAATAATCGGTATCGGCGTTGAAAAATCATAATCAGTCGACCTCTAGTGGGGAGGGACAATGATGAAACCCCATACCCTCCTCTCTGTCAGTAAGCATCATCACTGTTAGTCTACTACACCGGTTGTTTATGAAGCGTGTGGCGATTAACATTTCATTTGGTTTAAAATCTCTTTCAATATGGCTACTGCACATATAAATAGTGATTTCAACGTGAGCCCTAAACACACAAACACACCTTGTTCATTTGACTGAATCGTGAATTCCTGAAACATTAAACTGCCTTGTTCCACCAGTGTCTGTCTCTACTACTCGTCTAACGCTACAGTCCTGTCAGTTGTAATATCTTCCTGCACAGTAACTAGGCCTACACTGCAAGACAGATTATACAAAGGGTTGGTTTGAGTCCTGAATGCTTATTGGCTGACAGTAGTGGTATATCAGACCGTATACCACGGGTATGACAAAACATTTATTTTGACTCTTCTAATTACGTTTGGTAACCAGTTTATGATAGCAATAAGGCACCTCGGAGGTTTGAGAGAGAGACTGGGTCCTGGGGGAGAGAGAGACTGGGTCCTGGGGGAGAGAGAGACTGGGTCCTGGGGGAGAGAGAGACTGGGTCCTGGGGGAGAGAGAGACTGGGTCCTGGGGGAGAGAGAGACTGGGTCCTGGGGGAGAGAGAGACTGGGTCCTGGGGGAGAGAGAGACTGGGTCCTGGGGGAGAGTTAGGGGAGATACTGGGTCCTGTGGGAGACAACGGGAGTGGCAGACTGTGGGAAGAAATTCTCTCCTTGGAACAATATAAACTTCCATCTAGTCACACACACACACACACACCCCCCATTCACAGACACACACAAACAACCATTCACCCACATAACCATTCACCCACTGGCAGCTAGGCCTAGATAGAGGACAGATCCAGGCTTTGCTAAATAAGCCGCTTGGCATAATAGCAGGCTTCTCTACTTCGACTGTCTCCCTCTCTCTTTCACAGACAGACCCTGTCTCTCACATGACCGCAACTAGGCCAGTGTGTTTCTGCTGTACGAGGTAAACTATTCTCTCTACCACACACACAGAGAGGGCATGCCGCTGGGCCAGCCGCCAGCGCGCTTCCTGCCCGCTGGGCCAGCTCGAGGGCGTTTCCTGCCCGCTGGGCCAGCCCGAGGGCGTTTCCTGCCCGCTGGGCCAGCCGCAGCGCGTTTCCTGCCCGCTGGGCCAGCCGCAGCGCGTTTCCTGCCCGCTGGGCCAGCCGCAGCACGTTTCCTGCCAGGTGTGATAGTAGACCTAGTAGATTACAGTAACCCAGTTATTACAGTAACCCAGTTATTACAGTAACCCAGTTAGCTGTACCAGGTGACCTCAGCTGCTGGAACACTGACAACTCCCTACGGACCAACACATTCTCAAGGACACAAGGAGCGTGTGTGTGAGAGAGTGAGAGAGAGAGTGGGTGTGTGTGTGTGTGTGTGGGGGGGAGAGAGCGTGTGTGTGTGTGAGAGGGAGAGAGAGTGTGTATGTGTGTGGGGGGGGGAGAGAGTGTGTGTGTGTGAGAGAGAGGGAGAGAGAGTGTGTGTGTGTGAGAGAGAGGGAGAGTGTGTGTGTGGTTTGTGTGTGTGGGGGGGAGAGAGTGTGTGTGTGTGTGTGTGTGTGTGTGTGTGTGTGTGTGTGTGTGTGTGTGGGGGGGGGAGAGAGTGTGTGTGTGTGGTTTGTGTGTGTGGGGGGGAGAGAGTGTGTGTGTGTGGTTTGTGTGTGTGGGGGGGAGAGAGTGTGTGTGTGTGTGTGTGTGTGTGTGTGTGGGGGGGGGAGAGAGTGTGTGTGTGTGTGAAGGAGAGAAATAGAAGAACCATTGCATTAATGAGTGAAGGAGTGGTGTATAAAGACTGAGTAAAGGTCATCAAGTCCAGATGAACTGAATACTTCAGGTCCTGAGGCTAAAGGTGTGAGCCGTCATTAGGGCTGTGGCTAGTGATGGGAGGGGGAAATAATAATAATAATCAATAGTTACATATCGGGATATTATTTTTGACAATACATCATATCGTTTTGACAATGTCACAATATACTTTGTTGTGTTAATTGGCTGCACCAGAACTTAATAACTTGTTTTTTTTAACTAGACAAGTCAGTTAAGAACAAATTCTTATATTCAATGAACGGCCTATAGGGGACCAATGGATTGTTCAGGGGGGCAGAACGACAGATTTTTTACCTTGTCAACTCGGGGATTCGATCTAGAAACCTTTCGGTTACTGGCCCAACGCTCTAACCACTAGGCTACCTGCCACCCCATCTTCTTTGTAAACATGTTGTTTTCAGCGCTTTTTATTTCCACGACTGATCAAGATCATGTCTCTCTCTCTCTCTCTCTCTCTCTCTCTCGTCCCTTTGCAGCAGACATATGGTGAGCATTCACGGTATTGAATCGCGAGAATCACAATACATAAGACACCTAAGTATGGTGATAACATATCGAGGTCCCTGGCGATTCCCAGCCCAAGCTGTGACGGCTATTGAATTTGGGGTAAAAGTTATTCGTCGGGAAAATGTCCACGGTGGGCGTTGTTATAACCGTGGAAATGGCTCAGTCAAGGAGCGCTGCTTAGCAGCAGCACGTTGTGTTCTTTTGCATAGATACGGGTTTGGCCGGGGTAGGCCGTCATTGTAAAATAGGAATTTGTTCTTAACTGACTTGCCTAACTAAATAATAAAAGGTAAAATATATTATTAATAATTTATTTATTACATTTTAAAACCATCCGTCCTCTATTGATGCTTTTTGAGATGACAGAGATAAGATCAGAAACAAAATGAGAAACTCCCAGGGAATCCACATCAACATCTGTGTACAAAACACAAACTGTTGCGTGTGTGTGTGTGTGTGTGTGTGTGTGTGTGCGTGCGTGAGAGAGAGAGACACTATGTGACAACATGACAACAAAACTCACCACGCACTCTACACCACTTACTCACACACAGCCCCCTAACCCGCCCACCTAGAGTTCTCAGGCTCTGTTGCCGTGGTAACCGGGGGGGGTCACACAGAAGGTGGCTGGTGAGAGTCTGGGTCACACACACTGACCTGGGGGGGAGGGGGGGGGGGGGGGGGCGCGGCTACAACACTACATCTCAATCACAAGGAGAATGCACCCAAAATGAGAGAGAGGGTAGTGGTGCTTCAAGAGGGTAGCCAGAAGATTCTGACCCCACTGTTACGCTTGTTAGCTGTACTGGGGATGGAACGTAATCATGGTTACATTACGACACTGTGAAGCCGGCGTGAGATACGGGGTCGGTAATATACTCAAAATTTGACCTTGATCCAGAACTGATTACATTGAGATTGAAATGTTGCTTTTTCCTTTTCAGATAACTGCCCTTTTCCTCTCATGCTAGCTAGCAGTAGCCTCTGCAGCCATTATGGGATGGAACCAGAATGGTAGGGTGCAATTGCGGCCCGCAATTCGGAGCATGACTGCATCTGCAGGAACCTCTCCTTTCTTATTATTATTGTTGTCTTACCCGTTGTTGTCTTAGCTAGCTCTCCCAATCAACATACATACATTTCATACATTTTTTTATTTAAATTTTTTCTCCATACTGGAGAATAAGCCGCAACTTTTTTCCCACGCTTCCCTCGCGGCTTAAACAATGACGCGGCTAATATATGGATTTTTCCCGCTTTCAATTTTTTTCTCTCCAAAAAAACACATTCTGTGACATGCTCAGTTTATTGGCGGCATGAAGCTTTCATTAGACCAATGAAATTGCCGAACGGGTTAAGGTCATACAACTTTTTTGTTTAAATTAAATCGAGCGCGCTCAAACTTCCCATCATTCTGATTACAGTAGTCGTTTTGTTACCCTCATCATGGCAAAGACACGGAGAAATGCATATGATGCAGCTTTCAAGTTGAAGGCGATTGATCTGGCTGTTGGAAAAGGAAATAGAGCTGTGGCACGGGAGCTTGGTCTTAATGAGTCGATGATAAGACGTTGGAAACAGCAGCGTGAGGAATTGACTCAGTGCAAAAAGACAACTAAAGCTTTCAGAGGGAAGAAAAGCAGATGGCCCGAACTAGAAAATGTAGTACCCGCATCCCACCCCTGTCTGTACATTATGCCCTGAATCTATCCTACCGCGCCCAGAAATCTGCTCCTTTTATTCTCTGTCCCCAACGCACTAGACGACCAGTTGTGATAACCTTTAGCCGTACCCTTATCCTACTCCTCATTGCCTGCATCCGCGGTCAAACAACCACCCCTCATCACTGTCAAACGCTCCCTAAAACACTTCAGCGAGCAGGCCTTTCTAATCGACCTGGCCCGGGTATCCTGGAAGGATATTGACCTCATCCCGTCAGTAGAGGATGCCTGGTCATTCTTTAAAAGTAATTTCCTCACCATCTTAAATAAGCATGGCCCTTTCAAAAAATGTAGAACTAAGAACAGATATAGCCCTTGGTTCTCTCCAGACCTGACTGCCCTCGACCAGCACAAAAACATCCTGTGGTGGACTGCATTAGCATCGAATAGTCCCCGCGACATGCAACTTTTCAGGAAAGTCAGGAACCAATACACGCAGTCAGTTAGGAAAGCAAAGGCAAGCTTTTTCAAACAGAAATTTGCATCTTGTAGCTCTAACTCCAAAAACTTTTGGGACACTGTAAAGTCCATGGAGAATAAGAGCACCTCCTCCCAGCTGCCCACTGCACTGAGGCTAGGAAACACTGTCACCACCGATAAATCCATGATAATCGAGAATTTCAATAAGCATTTCTCTACGGCTGGCCATGCTTTCCTCCTGGCTACCCCAACCCCGGCCAGCAGCTCCGCACCCCCCGCAGCTACTCGCCCAAGCTTCCCCAGCTTCTCCTTCACCCAAATCCAGATAGCAGATGTTCTGAAAGAGCTGCAAAACCTGGTCCCGTACAAATCAGCTGGGCTAGACAATCTAGACCCTCTCTTTCTAAAATTATCCGCCGCCATTGTTGCAACCTCAATTACCAGTCTATTCAACCTCTCCTTCGTATCGTCCAAGATCCCTAAAGATTTGAAAGCTGCCGCAGTCATCCCCCTCTTCAAAGGGGGAGACACTCTAGACCCAAACTGCTACAGACCTATATCTATTCTACCCTGCCTTTCTAAAGTATTCAAAAGCCAAGTTATCAAACAGATCACTGACCATTTCGAATCCCACAGTACCTTCTCCGGTATGCAATCCGGTTTCCGAGCTGGCCACGGGTGCACCTCAGCCACGCTCAAGGTACTAAATGATATCATAACCGCCATCGATAAAAGACAGTACTGTGCTGCCGTATTCATCGACCTGGCCAAGGCTTTCGACTCTGTCAATCACTGCATTCTTATCGGCAGACTCAACAGCCTTGGTTTCTCAAATGACTGCCTCGCCTGGTTCACCAACTACTTTTCAGATAGGCCCTCTGATTTGACACACTGAACTTTGTTGTTCGGACCTCTGGCAGTCTATGGGGGTACCACAGGGTTCAATTCTCGGGCCGAGTCTTTTCTCAGTATATGTCAACGATGTCGCTCTTAATGCGGGTGATTCCCTGATCCACCTCTACGCAGACGACACCATTCTGTATACATCTGGCCCTTCTTTGGACACTGTGTTAACCTCTTGGGGCTAGGTGGGACGCTAGCGTGCCACCTGTGGTGCACTCCATCAACAGCAGGTGCATTTCAAGAGCGGCAAATTTGAATCCAAATAAATGTCAAAATTCAAATTTTTCAAAAATACAACTATGTTACACCATTTGAAAGATAAACATCTCCTTAATCTAACCACGTTTTACGATTTCAAAAAGGTTTTACGGCGAAAGCATAAATTTAGAGTATGTTAGGACAGTACATTTACAAGAGTTGTGTGTAATGTTTTGTCAAGTCAAAGACAGGGTCACCAAAACCATAAAACCAGCTAAAATGATACACTAACCTTTTACAATCTCCATCAGATGACACTCCTAGGACATTATGTTAGACAATGCATGCATTTTTAGTTCTATCAAGTTCATATTTATATACAAAAACAGCGTTTTACTATGGCATTGATGTTGAGGAAATCGTTTCCCTCCAATAACCGGCAGTCAAGTCAGCGTCACAAATTAAATAATTAAAATTAGAAAACATTGGTAAAATATTATATTGTCATTTAAAGAATTATAGATTTACATCTTTTGAACGCAATCAACTTGCCAGATTTAAAAATAACCTTACTGGGAAATCACACTTTGCAATAATCTGAGCACTGTGCCCAGAAAAATACGCGTTGCGATACAGACTAGACGTCATGTTGGGGAGATCTAAAATCGAAAATACTATGTAAATAATCCATTACCTTTGATTCTCTTCATCAGATGTCACTTCCAGGTATCACAGGTCCATAACGAATGTAGTTTTGTTCAAAAAAGCTCATCATTTATGTCCAAAAATCTCCGTCTCGTTAGCACATGATGTAAGCCAGCCGGACTTCTCGTCATGAACGAGGGGAAAAAATATATTTCCGTTCGTTCAAACATGTCAAACGTTGTATAGCATAAATCATTAGGGCCTTTTTTAACCAGAACATGAATAATATTCAAGGTGGACGAATGCATAGCCTTTTATAACGTATTGGAACGAGGGTACCCAACATGAAGTAGCGCGCCAGGTGTCTAATGGGACATCACCGTTCCATGGCTCTTGTTCGGTCAGATCTCCCTCCAGAAGACTCAAAACACTTTGTAAAGGCTGGTGACATCTAGTGGAAGCAATAGGAAGTGCCAAAATATTCCTAAACCCCTGTGTTTTTCAATGGGATAGGTTTAAAGTCAATACAACACATCAGGTATCCACTTCCTGTCAGAAAATGTCTCAGGGTTTTGCCTGCCAAATGAGTTCTGTTATACTCACAGACACCATTCAAACAGTTTTGGAAACTTTAGAGTGTTTTCTATCCATATATAATAAGTATATGCATATTCTAGTTACTGGGTAGGATTAGTAACCAGATTAAATCGGGTACATTTTTTTTATCCAGACGTGCAAATGCTGCCCCCTAGACCCAACAGGTTAAACCTCCAAACGAGCTTCAATGCCATACAACTCTCCTTCCGTGGCCTCCAACTGCTCTTAAAACGCTAGTAAAACTAAATGCATGCTTTTCCACCGATTGCTGCCCGCACCCACCCGCCTAGCATCACTACTCTGGACGGTTCTGACTTAGAAAATGTGGACAACTACAAATACCTAGGTGTCTGGCTAGACTGTAAACTCTCCTTCCAGACTCATATTAAACATCTCCAATCCAAAACTAAATCTAGAATTGGCTTCCTATTTCGCAACATAGCCTCATTCACTCACGCTGCCAAAAACACCCTCATAAAACGGACTATCCTACCGTTCCTTGACTTCAGCCATGTCATTTACAAAATAGCCTCCAACACTCTACTCAGCAAACTGGATGCAGTCTATCACAGTGCCATCCGTTTTTTCACCAAAGCCCCATATACTACCCACCACTATGACCTGTATGCTCTCGTTGGCTGGCCCTCGCTACATATTCTTCGCCAAACCCACTGGCTCCAGGTCATCTATTAGCCTTTGCTCAGTAAAGCTCCGCCTTATCTCAGCTCACTGGTCACCATAGCAACACCCACCCGTAGCACGCGCTCCAGCAGGTATATTTCACTGGTCATCCCCAAAGCCAACGCCTCCTTCGGCCGCCTTTCCTTACAGTTCTCTGCTGCCAACGACTGGAACGAATTGCAACAACAAAAAATGTGCTTAAGTTGGAGACTTATATCTCCCTCACTAACTTTAAGCATCAGCTATCAGATCAGCTTACCGATCGCTGCAGCTGTACACAGCCCATCTAAATAGCCCATCCAACCTACCTACCTCATCCCCATATTGTTTTTAATTTACTTTTTTGCACACCAGTATTTCTACTTGCACATCATCATCTGCACATCTATCACTCCAGTGTTAATTTGCTAAATTGTAATTACTTCACTACTATGGCCTATTTATTGCCTTACCTCCTCACGCCATTTGAACACACTGTATATAGACTTTTTCTATTGTGTTATTGACTGTACGTTTGTTTATTCCATGTGTAACTCTGTTGTTGTTTGTGTCGCACTGCTTTGCTTTATCTTGGCCAGGTCGCAGTTGTAAATGAGAACTTGTTCTCAACTGGCCTACCTGGATAAATAAAGGTAAAATAAAAATAAAGTTAGCAACCTTCGAAGTTCAGTACCCAACATGCTGTGGGTATTTTGCCTGAATTCACTTGGGTGTCTATATAGCTAGGTATTGTATCTATGAGTGAGAATTGGAAGGATATCACGTCTCAATCACACCGATCGTATCTTTACACCAGAAGTAGGTTAATTATCAATGGAACGCTGCGTTTGCCTTGCGGCATCGCGTCGCAGAGGCAGTGTGGTGCATACGTTGGATTTATTGAACAGAAGGTGAACGTTGAACCCATCCAATTGATACTGCGTATTATTTCGTTACCGCTATGATCGTTTGGTTGCTGTTGCAGGGACGCATGCTCATGGGAGGAGAGACCCAGTTCCCAACCTCGGCCCCCCTTCCAATTTTCCCTCTTGACTCGCCAGCTGATTCCAATAGAGTACCACTGTACGAGTCATAATACCTAGAAACCTAGAGGTCAAACGGGTAAATGTGAAAATATATCATATTCGCCTTTATTTACCCCCCCCCCCCCCCCCCCCAAAAAAAACTTGAAGTGCCATGATGATCTGGCCGTGACTGCCAAATCGAGGCAAAGGTAAGAATCTCTAAATTAACTATATGTTAGCTAAATGTAGTAATGAATAAATAGGCTACATTTATTTAAATGTTAAATTCTGTATACTGGCTTGGGCGAGTTAACTTTATTTTTTACATAACCTTTATTTAAACTAGGCAAGTCAGTTAAAAAACAAATTCTTATTTTCAATGACGGCCTAACTAACGTTAGCTTCAAAAACACGCAAACCAAGAACAAGTTGGACAGCATTTATAAGGTAAGTCAGTTCTGAAATACGCCTGAAATCTGATAAAAGTAGTTCACTTGACATAAATATAGGGCATTTGGAGAGAACGAGGTTTGAGTCCTAGCACACAGTATGTCACATCATGGCGTGGTGAAAAATCCACGGTGCTTGTGTCCTCTTACCTGCATGGAATCAGCACTGATTATCTCTCCCTGACGTCGTTTCCCGATTTCAATCGCCAGTTTAGACTTCCCAGTACCGGTTGCTCCTAAAATCACGACTAACGGTGGTACAATACTTTTTTTCAGAGCACACTGCAAGCTTCGCACGGGCGCCGCCATGTTGCTTTGCCGTCGTTCCCAGCTGAACTGAGACCGGATATGAGACGGGCTCTGTAACTAGGCAACGGCAAGAGGTTCCCATGGCACCGGGGTTGATTAAAAAAAGGTCGAGTGAAGACGGAAGGTATTTTGGTCCACAATACTTTAGAAAAATAGTACACTAACCTCAATATGTATCTCACCTAAATGTAAACTTGTTTATAAAAGCCTGCATCCAAAAGACATTAGGCTGTTATGTGGACAAAGACAACACTACATTTTTATCAATGTAGTGTCGTTTATATACCAATAATAATAATAGGCTGTATTTTCTGTTCTTGATTTACTTTACTAAAGGGAACGGCTTCTCCCTGCAAATCGATCTCGTAAGGGTTACTATAGAAACTGGGGGGAGTAGAGCCATAGTAACTTTAGATACTTGTTGCTATGGCAATGAGGCCGAGATGTTTCCATGGAAACGGCCATTGAAGAGTGGGAGTAGTTTTCACCCTTACTCACACAGGTGTTGATTTTAAAGTACACGGACACACCTCTCCTCTGAAAATAGCTTGTTTTCCCCCCTCAACCCTGCAAAGTGAAGCAGTAAGCCTAGTGCCCTACTAACAGTCAAAGCTTACTTCAGGAAAACACTAGCAAGAAAAATAGGTCTTCCCACATGTCTGAGCCTGTGCTCCCCAATTAAGATGCCACCAACTTCCTGTGGTGTGAATGATTCCAGAACATTCCTTTGATATTGTCATTGTCAGCATATATTAACAGGAAAACAGGCTAGACAAAAAAAGAGACTGAGGTGATGTTTTGAATTTATTACATTTGTCTGATTCTCTCTGTACATATAGGCTTGAGGTACTGAAAACAAAGTGCTTGAGACGAGGCTGCCTGCCACCATATTAGAATTCCCAGAGTGAAGCGTTTTTATGGCCCACTGCCAAAAATGACTGTGTCTAACGCAGAGACCAGTGACAAATCAAATCAAAACTCCAATGGGCTACAGCCAATCCTGAGGCGGCGCTAATAGACCTTGCCTTACAAAAGAGAGAAACAGGCTACTGGTGGTGGTGGTATGTGCTGAAAGAACAGATGGAGAAAGTAGTGAAAGTGAAGAGATACTCTAGTTTTGCTCTCCCTTCCTACTCTTCCCCCCCCCCCCCCCCCCAACTGCTCTTTCCCCTACTATCTCACCCTCTCCATCGTTCCTCTCTACGCTCGCCCTCTCCCACTCTCTACTCTGTGGGAGGCAGAGGGAGTAATCCAAGCTTTCAGGGTTAACATTAGTAGCAGCTCACCTTCTGAAACCAGGCTGCCAAAAAATAAAATAATAAAATTGCCACCCAATCTGAACCTCTAGCTCCCTGGGCCCGTATCCACAAAGCATCTGAGAGTAGGAGTGCTGATCTGGGATCTGCCCATTTCTAATCTTATTATGGTTTTATCTATATGCCAAAACTGATCCTAGATCAGCGCTCCTACCGAGGTAATCCTGAGATCTCTCTCTAGTTAACAAGGATGATGACAGGCCACTGAGTAGGTTATATTAAAAAGACATCAAGTCTGTTACACTACAGGATGAGTGCCCATCTCCTATGGCACCCTATTCTCTACATAGTACAATATTTTTTGCCCAGGGCCCATAGGGATTAGGACCCATAGGGTTCTAGTCAGTAGTAGATTACTATACAGGGAACCATTTGGGACGTGACCCGTAGTTTCAGAGTTTCTCTGTTGAGTTTCTCTGTTGGCTTCAACTAATCACCCCCAGTGACATCCTGTGATACAGCTGGTGGGGATAGGGCTGAGACAGTGGGTTCACTGGGGGGGGGGGGGAGAGAGAGAGAGAGAGAGAGAGAGAGAGGCTGAGAGAGAGAGAGAGGCTGAGAGAGAGAGAGAGAGAGGCTGAGAGAGAGAGAGAGAGAGAGAGAGAGAGAGAGAGGCTGAGAGAGAGAGAGAGAGGCTGAGAGAGAGAGAGGCTGAGAGAGAGAGAGAGAGAGGCTGAGAGAGAGAGAGAGGCTGAGAGAGAGAGAGAGGCTGAGAGAGAGAGAGAGGCTGAGAGAGAGAGAGAGGCTGAGAGAGAGAGAGGCTGAGACAGTGGGTTCACTTGAGGCCAACCGACCAAGGCCTTTAAGAACTACATTTTCTTAGGTGCCCTATTGTGAGATTTTAGAAAGTGCTGGCTAGATAATGATTAGTTTGAGCAGGGAGGGTTGAAAGAGATGGGGGGGGGGGGGGGGAGAGAGAGAGGGAGGGGCAGCACATAACAGCCATACCAACCACGTCAGCTCACAAAAAAAAAAAAACTGTAGGAAAATATAGTACAAAACTCTGAACTTTTGTACAAATCAACAAGAAACAAAATGATTACTGTAAAGAAAACAGGCACAGCGTCACAAAGTGGCAAGTGTGATCAAAGTAACGTTTCAATAGTGTTATTATTTGAATATTTATTTATTTAACCTTTTTTTTTTTACTAACAAAAATATAATCATTTTGAGATTTGAGTTAAGCCAGTGTCAGGAAACAGGAAAGAAAATAGGACGAAATCTGAAAGCTCTGGTTTTGGTTCATTAGGGACTGTACAGAAGGATACTAGTATGTAACACACAGTGAGATACCAACACACAGCGAGACATGCACACACACACGACAGTCTATGTACATTGCCAGGCTGATGTGGACATAATGCACAAATCGATGGATCCACTCATGATACCATACAGTCTTAGACAGTAACAGGAAATAAGATGCACGGGTGGCAAATATTATAAGAACAACGTTAAGATACACAAGCAGATGTTCCATTTCCTGTCAGTTTCAAATAAACTGACATTGTTTGCAATGGCTAACATTTTGATCAATAGAAGAAAAAAAAATCCATTAGTCACTGACTGGTTTCAAAATGGCACTGAAAGTATAAATATATTGTTGAGTTTCAGAGCTGATCAAAAATGTATTTAGTTTAGGATTATATTTCAAGATGTTCTCATGTCAACATCAACTAAATCTGAGCCGTTGTTGCTGTAGCGATGGATAATCTTTACACACATGCATACGATCAAATCTCACACTGCCTACATGGCATGATATCTTCTCGTCAACAAATAGTCTTCCTATCGGGAAACATGAATTAACATTAAATATTTACATACTTTATTAAATCTGGTAGATATAACAGGGAGATAAAATGCCAGCCCAGAATCCCCCCCCCCCCCCAATCAGGTTACTGTCCTTCCTGACGAGATGATTGCTCTGTCAATCACTGAAGCAAATGTGCAAACAGAAATAACCATAACACCACATTATAACCCACTCCCCACAAAGTGAACGTTTGGGTCTTTGCTCCTTAATCCCATCCTGTGTGTCTGGGAGTTCACAACCCCATCCCAACACTACCCATTATGTCATTTCCCTTGATCGTTATTGTCCTTGCAGATCTTGAACCACTTTCCTAAGAATAGGGGCAAAGGGATCCATTTGGGATTGGGGCAACAAGAGCAAGAAAATCCTCTCTGATCCATCCCTGGTTTTGACTCAGTCCTGGTTTAATAATATAGGGTTGAGATCCATCCCTGGTTTTGACTCTGTCCTGGTTTATGATATAGGGTTGAGATCCATCCCTGGTTTTGACTCTGTCCTGGTTTATGATATAGGGTTGAGATCCATCCCTGGTTTTGACTCAGTCCTGGTTTATAATATTGGGTTGAGATCCATCCCTGGTTTTGACTCAGTCCTGATTTATAATATAGGGTTGAGATCCATCCCTGGTTTTGACTCAGTCCTGGTTTATAATATAGGGTTGAGATCCATCCCTGGTTTTGACTCAGTCCTGGTTTATAATATAGGGTTGAGATCCATCCCTGGTTTTGACTCAGTCCTGGTTTATAATATTGGGTTGAGATCCATCCCTGGTTTTGACTCAGTCCTGGTTTATAATATTGGGTTGAGCAAAGCATACTACTTGGGCTTCTCTCCCTGCCAGCCTGATAGTGAGAGTTGGTTTTCATTCAGTCCTGGTTTCTGTCGACTAGAGGTCGCTGCCAGTCAGTATGCCAGTCCGTTCAGGGATGTTGTTTGAGCTGTGCCAGCCAGTCACTTTAGGGGCGTTGTTTGAGCTTTGCCAGCCTGCCAGTCAGTCAGTCAGTGAGTTCAGGGGCATTGCTTGAGCTGTGCCAACCTGCGGAGTAGCTGCTGCTGTCTGGCCTTCAGCTGACGTTTCTCCTGTGCCCGCTGGCGCTCGCTAGAATGCAGCTGCGCCAGGTACTCTGTGGCACGTGTCAGGATGGCCACCTTGGGCGTCTTGGGGCACTCTGCCAAGCCAGGGATGTTGTCCCGCAGCGCCAGGAAACGAGAGCGCAGGTCGTTGCGCCGTTTACGTTCCAGGAAGTTGTGAGTCTTGCGTTTGTCCGTGTCCTCACAGTCGGAGGACTGGGGGCTGCAGGGGTGGGAGCAGTGGGAGAAGGACTTCAAGGGGGAGAGGTGGTGGGAGGAGGAGGAGGATGGGGGAGAGTTCGAGGGGGAGGAGGCAAGGATGAGTGCGTTGGCATCAGGTGACTCCAAACTGGCCGTTGCTACTGCGACGTGAGGCGATTTGCTCTCAGAGTACTGATTGGTTGAGGCGGGGCCTGGGTGTGGCTGGGGGTGAGATGAGTTTGAGAAGTTATGAGAAGAGTTTGGGGGCTCGTGTCGGACCCTCTTCCTGGGGGGCTCGGGATGTTTGTGTGTGTCGGGGGAAGGCGCTGCGTAGTTATGCTGCTGTTGGTGGATAGAGATGTGGAAATGTTTCATACACGGGTCCACAGGGTCTGCTCCAACCATAATGGTCACCGGCGTCCGCCCGTTCAGCCCGCCGTTGGCCAGCCGCCGGGACTTGTACTGCTTGTGTTCCACAGTCACCACATCAATCTCCTCTTCATCCTCCTCCTCATCATCATCATCACTAGATTCATCATCTGGAGAAGCAATAGAGAAGGTTAGTGACCAGAGCAATGCAAACAAACAAACAAAAACAAACAAAGAAAAACATCTTAAACAAAGATAATCAACTACTACAAAGATAGTAGTTGATAAGATAAATCAACTATGACATTTATTCACTCGATCCTTTATAAAAATCACTTTATTTACCCTTCTATATTCAACAATAAACACTAACAGGAAATTCAAAAAGGTATAAAATGAACTTGGGAGGGTTTAGTATTTTGACAAGACTACCAATTCGATACCATGAAATTGGGGAGGGAAAAGAAAGGAGTAAAGTCAATATTTCGGTGTTTTAGAATTAGTTTCTTAGACAGACAGACAGACAGACAGACAAACAAAAGGTTGGGGTCACTTAGAATGTCCTTGTTTTTGAAAGAAGCACATTTTTTGTCCATTTAAAATAACATAACATTTATAAGAAATACAGTGTAGACAAAAGGTTGGGGTCACTTAGAATGTCCTTGTTTTTGAAAGAGAAGCACATTTTTTGTCCATTTAAAATAACATAACATTTATAAGAAATAACAGTGTAGACATGGTTAATGTTGTAAATGACTACTGTAGCTGGAAACGGTACATTTTTTATGGAATATCTACATAGGCGTACAGAGGCCCATTATCAGCAACCATCACTCCTGTGTTCCAATGGCACATTGTGTAAGCTAATCCAAGTTTATCATTTTAAAAGGCTAATTGATCATTAGAAAACCCTTTTGCAATTATGTTAGCACAGCTGAAAACTGTTGTCCTGATTAAAGAAGCAATAAAACTGTTCTTCTTTAGACTAGTTGAGTATCTGGAGCATCAGCATATGTGGGTTCGATTACAGGCTCAAAATGACTAGAAACAAAGACCTTTCTCCTGAAACTCATCTGTCTATTCTTGTTCTGAGAAATGAAGGTTATTCCATGTGAGAAATTGCCAAGAAACTGAAGATCTCGTACAATGATGTGTACTACTCCCTTCAGAGAACAGCACAAACTGGCCCTAACCAGAATAGAAAGAGGAGTGGGAGGCCCCGGTGCACAATTGAGCAAGAGGACAAGTACATTAGTGTCTAGTTTGAGGAACAGACACCTCACAAGTCCTCAACTGGCAGCTTCATTAAATAGTACCCACAAAACACCAGTTTCAACGTCAACAGTGAAGAGGCGACTCCGGAATGCTGGCCTTCTAGGCAGAGTTGCAAAGAAAAAGCCATATCTCAGACTGGACAATAAAATTACAAAATTAAGATGGGCAAAAGAACACAGACACTGGACAGAGGAAGACTGGAAAAAAAAGTGTTATGGACAGACAAATCTACATTTGAGGTGTTCAGATCACAAAGAAGAACATTTGTGAGACAGAAAAAATGAAAAGATGTTGGAGGAGTGCTTGATGCCATCTGTCAAGCATGGTGGAGGCAATGTGATGGTCTCGGGGTGCTTTGGTGGTGGTAAAGTGGGAGATTTGTACAGGGTAAAAGGGATCTTGAAGAAGGAAGGCTATAACTCCATTTTGAAACGCCACGCCATACCCTGTGGACGGCGCTTAATTGGAGCCAATTTCCTTCTACAACAGGACAATGACCCAAAGCACAGCTCCAAACTATGCAATAACTATTTAGGGAAGAAGCAGTCAGCTGGTATTCTGTCTCTAATGGAGTGGCCAACACAGTCACCGGATCTCAACCCTATTGAGCTGTTGTGGGAGCAGCTTGACCGTATGGGACGTAAGAAGTGCCCATCAAGCCAATCCAACTTGTGGGAGATGCTTCAGGAAGCATTGGGGTGAAATCTCTTCAGATTACCTCAACAAATTGACAACTAGAATGCCAAAGGTCTACAAGGCTGTAATTGCTGCAAATGGAGGATTCTTTGACGAAAGCAAAGTTTGAAGAACAATTATTAATTTCAATTAAAAATAATTATTTATAAACTTGTCAACGTCTTGACTATATTTCCTATTCATTTTGCAACTCATTTCATGTCTGTTTTCATGGAAAACTAGGACATTTCTAAGTGACCCCAAACTTTTGAACGGTAATATACCTAATGCCACCCCTCATCTCTGATTCTCTGCAGGGTGCACGATAAAGTATCGGCTATTCAGTGTGGTCTTAATCAAATGACCCATAGCCTATAGATTCTGAAGGGATCTGATTATATACACTGTAAAGTGATCTATAAAACAGTGCTTTGGTCCACGATGCTTTATGCTAGAAACGAGCTGTAAAATACCTGGGAAAGACGTGACACCGATGCACATGGAGATATCATTGTTTTGTTTCTTTCACATTCTGAAGCTGAGCTACAACCTTGTACAGTGAAGGAGACAAAAGATGACTTTACTTGGGAGGTTATCTAATTCTGTCACTATCAGTTCCATTAAACGATTAACGTTCTGTACAATAGAAGATGTTTTAAACCCAGACAGCTTTTAGGGAAACGCTTGTGACCTTCTCCCGTTGGGATAAGCCATAGAAGAAGAAGAGTAGACAGCAGTTAACCTGTTAGGGCTAGGGGGCAGCATTGACACGGCTGGATAAAAAACATACCCGATTTAATCTGGTTACCACTCCTACTCAGTAACTAGAATATGCATATACTTATTACATATGGATAGAAAACACCCTAAATTTTCTAAAACTGTTTGAATGGTGTCTGTGAGTATAACAGAACTCAAATGGCAGGTCAAAACCTGAGAGATTCCTTTACAGGAAGTGGCCTGTCTGACCATTTCTGGAACTTCTTTGCCATCTCTATCATTTACTAAGGATCTCTGCTCTAACGTGACACTTCCCACGTCGTCCATAGGCTCTCATAGCCCGGGAAAAAAGAGAATGTCGTCATTCCAGCCCCAGGCTGAAACACATTATCGCCTTTCTCAAGTGGCCCATCAAGAGACACTAGCTTATGCGCGTGACCCCGACCGCCCCCGCCTTTGGGATTTTTTCCTCTGTTTGCCGAAAAGGAGATTCCCTGTCGGAATTTTACCGCTTTTCTACGAGAAAAATGACGTAAAAATTGATTTTAAACAGCGGTTGACATGCTTCGACGTACGGCAATTGAATACTTTGAATTTTATTGTCAGGAATTGCGCCAAGCGCGCGACACTTCTTTACTATTTCGGATAGTGTCTGGAACGCACAAACAAAACGCCGCTATTCGGATATAACGATGGATTATTTTGGACCAAACCAACATTTGTTATTGAAGTAGACGTCCTGGGTGTGCATTCTGACGAAGACAACAAAAGGTAATGACATTTTTATAATAGTAAATATGATTATGGTGAGTGCTAAACTTGCCGGATGTCTAAATAGCTAGCCCGTGATGCCTGGGCTATATACTTAGAATATTGCAAAATGTGCTTTCACCAAAAAGCTATTTTAAAATCGGACATATCGAGTGCATAGAGGAGGTCTGTATCTATAATTCTTAAAATAATTGTTATGCTTTTTGTGAACGTTTATCGTGAGTAATTTAGTCAAATGTTAGCGAATTCCCCGTAAGTTTGCGGGGGGTATGCTAGTTCTGAACGTCACATGCTAATGTAAAAAGCTGGTTTTTGATATAAATATGAACTTGATTGAACAAAACATGCATGTATTGTATAACATAATGTCCTAGGGTTGTCATCTGATGAAGATCATCAAAGGTGAGTGCTGCATTTAGCTGTCTTCTGGGTTTTGGTGACATTATATGCTGGCTTGAAAAATGGGTGTCTGATTATTTCTGGCTTGGTACTCTGCTGACATAATCTAATGTTTTGCTTTCGTTGTAAAGCCTTTTTGAAATCGGACAGTGTGGTTAGATTAACGAGAGTCTTATCTTTAAATGGCTGTAAAATAGTCATATGTTTGAGAAATTGAAGTAATAGGATTTTGAAGATTTTGAAAATCACGCCACAGGCTGGCAGTGGATGTTACGTAGGTGGGACGAATTCGTCCCGCCGGTCACATAGAGGTTAAAGCTTTCAATTTTCTGCGTAGGTCGGCCTACTCTGTCTGGAGTGGAAAGGGAAAGGGGGGGGGGGAGGAGATACCTAGTCAGTTGTCAACTGGATGCCTTCAACTGAAATGTGTCTTCCACATTTAACCCAACCCCTCTGAATCAGAGAGGTGCGGGGGCTGACTTAAAAAAAAAAAAAATTAAAAATGTAACAAAAAATAAAAAATAAAAAAAATCGCCATCCACGTCGTCAGCGCCCGGGGAACAGTGGGTTAATTGCCTCGCTCAGGGGTAAAACGACAGATTTTGAACCTTGTCAGCTCGGGGATTCGATCCAGAAACCTTGCGGTTACTGGCCCAACGCTCTAACCACTAGGAAGCCTAAAGTACCATGCTGGGATTCCTAATGAAATCTCAGATGTAGTTACGTGCAAACAGGATGTGGCCTTGAAGAATTATGATAAGATGAACACATAGGCATTTCATGTAGGTGTGGAGAGAGTGGACAGACAGTTGATTGACAGGTGGTCATAGCCTATAGCAGAGCCGTCGACTCACTTTAAAGTCCAGGAAGAGGGCGTGGCACTTGAGTCTGAGGATGGACATGAGCTTCTTCGTTATTTGCTGCCCGTCACAGTGGGCGGAGCCTAGAGTCAGACTGTAGCTCCGGGATTTATTTATGTTATTTCAAGTCCTTTATTTAACCAGGTAGGCTGGTTGAGAACAATTCCTTTATTTAACCAGGTAGGCTGGTTGAGAACAATTCCTTTATTTAACCTGCCCATTCTTAGCCTGTAATTTTGGTTATTTGTGTAGTATTAATTTAAAACGATTCTGCTAACATGTAAAATGACGTAGAATTGCATGAAAATGTTTATGAAAGGCATTTTTTTTTTCTTCTCTCGAACCTGCAAATATGATGATGGTTTCATGCAATGCTTTTACTATAAAGGGGATATTTTCACCCCTACTCTTGTCCGTGGTGGTCCCACAACTTTCTGGCCCGTAGCCATGTGCTCGATCAAAATTCCTGTGTTGCCATGTAATAGTTACAGGACGAATAACACTTTGTAAAACTGCATATCTAAGGCTCTGGTCTGTCCTAGAAGTGAGGGTAAACGGTGGACATGTTTTTCTGCTATCCAAAATAATAATTAAACAAAGTGGGTATAGGGAGAGTCACTATTTTTTTCAGCTTTCAGGGAGGGGTTAGGTAAATTATATTTGGCTGAAGGGAGGGTCATCCATTTTCATTTCAGAGGAGGTCTGATGTTCTCCTTATTATAAATTATGTTCGGTCCCTTGTGTACTTTATTTCAGGGAAAGTGTGTACCGGTAAGCTTGCTGAAGGCCTCCCGAGTGGCGCAGTAGTCTAAGGCACTGCATCGCAGTGCTAGCTGTGCCACTAGAGATTCTGGCTTCGAGTTCAGGCTCTGTCGCAGCCAGCCGCAACCAGGAGACCCATGGGGCGGCGCACAATTGGCCTAGCGTCGTCCGGGTTAGGGGAGGGTTTTGCCGGCAGGGATATCCTTGTCCCATCGCATACTAGCGACCCCTGTGGCGGGCCGTGCACTCCGACACCGTCACAAGGTGTACGGTGTTTCCTCCGACACATTGGTGCGGCTGGCTTCTGGGTTAAGCGAGCATTGTGTCAAGAAGCAGTGCGGCTTGGTTGGGTCTTGTTTTGGAGGACGCCTGGCTCTCGACCTTCACCTCTCCCAAGTCCGTACGGGAGTTGCAGCGATGGGACAAGACAATAACTACCAATTGGATACTACGAAATTGGAGAGAAAAAAAGAGGGTAAAATAAAAAATATATAAAAATAAATATAATATAGTTAAAAGCACACTAAAACTACATACTGGGTACTACTCATACTACATACTGGATACTACATACTGGGTACTACTCATACTACATACTGGGTACTACGTACTGGGTACTACTCATACTACATACTGGGTACTACGTACTACTCATACTACGTACTACTCATACTACGTACTACTCATACTACGTACTACTCATACTACATACTGGGTACTACTCATACTACTCATACTACATACTGGGTACTACTCATACTACATACTGGGTACTACTCATACTACATACTGGGTACTACTCATACTACATACTGGGTACTACTCATACTACGTACTACTCATACTGGGTACTACTCATACTACATACTCGGTACTACTCATACTACATACTCGGTACTACTCATACTACATACTGGATACTACATACTGGGTACTACTCATACTACATACTGGGTACTACTCATATTACAGACTGGGTACTACAAACTGGGTACTATTTTGAATATACTATTCAGTAAAATCTAATCCACCCCATACTAGGCTCATTCATGACGAGAAGGCGTCATCAAATGCACAACTGTGTTGATTCCCGCCATTAGTTGATTTTGGTACAAGGCATCACCATATCGGATTATCAGCTGCTGTCAAACACAAGTGGGTCTTGTGTCTCTCCCTCAATTCTACCAGATGAAAAGCCCAAATTACTATGACATCCTATGACCTGATGGGTATGACACACAATCAGTGCATACCTCACGCTCAGTGGAAAGTCTCTCCCTCTCTCTCTCTCAGGTTATTCATTTCAGTCGCGTGGTGGTGTGGGGATGGTGTGTGTGGGGGGGGGGGGGAGACAGAATGATATGAGGCTAGTGTTCTCACATTCTGAGTAATAACAAGGGACCTCAGTCTCCGAGCAAATCACTGGTTTTATCACAGTTTCTCTCCCCCCCCCCCCCAACAATCATTCAATTTGCAACAAGACCGAGCATTGAAGCCACGTGCTGTAACCATTTCACTATAGCCATTCACTATACAAGAATAATCTTTGGAGATATTGTTGTTTGTAACAACTTCAGCTATTCCAATATGTAGAAATATCTTAGGCTTGTGTCAAATGTGGATGTTTAACACTGGGGATTCATTTAAAATCATATACATCTGATTTCAGCTCCAACCTCACTGACTAGACTCCAAGGAACTAGTGGGACTAATGCTCTCTGGCTGTTTCCCAAATGGAACCCTAGTCCCTATATAGTGCACTACTTTAGACCAGACCCCTATGGAACCCTATTCCCTATATAGTGCACTACTTTAGACCAGAGCCCTATGGAACCCTATCCCCTATATAGTGCACTACTTTAGACCTGAGCCCTATGGAACCCTGTTCCCTATATAGTGCACTAATTTAGACCAGAGCCCTATGGAACCCTATCCCCTATATAGTGCACTACTTTAGACCTGAGCCCTATAGAACCCTATTCCCTAAAGTAGTGCACTACTTTAGACCAGAGCCCTATGGAACCCTATTCCCTATATAGTGCACTACTTTAGACCAGAGCCCTATGGAACCCTATCCCCTATATAGTGCACTACTTTAGACCTGAGCCCTATGGAACCCTATCCCCTATATAGTGCACTACTTTAGACCTGAGCCCTATGGAACCCTATCGAATCCCTGAGCTGACAAGGTAAAAATCTGTCATTCTGCCCCTGAAGAAGGCAGTTAACCAACTGTTCCCCGATAGGCCATCATTGTAAAATAAGAATATGTTCTTAACTGTTCTTAAAAAATAAAAAACAGCCTAGATAACCTTAACCACCTAGCTAAAATTCATATAATATTTGCAAATTTGTAACATATTGTACATTTTGCAAATTTGTAACATATACGAATTGTCATATTATATGAAATGGGTGATGGACATTCACAGATGAATACATTCTAATACATCACACAAAACATAACATACTAAATGGATTGTTTCAGATTTACATACAAAATTATACGAAATGCTCTGAGACCAGGTTGTTGCTTATTGGCCAGTATGTTAACTATAGCAAATTGTCAGCATCCAGAGTTCCTGACTCATGACAGTAAAAGATCACAGATCACTGCACCTGTACATAGCCCATCTATAATTTAGCCCAAACTACTACCTCTTCCCCTACTGTATTTATTTTTTTTTATTTATTTTGCTCCTTTGCACCATATTATTTATATTTTATTTTATCTCTGAACTTTCTTCAAACTACAAATCTACCATTCCAGTGTTTTTCTTGCTATACTTTATTTACTTTGCCACCATGGCATTTTTTTGCCTTTACCTCCCTTATCTCACATCATTTGTTCACATTGTATATAGTCTTATTATTATTATTATTTTTTTTCTACTGCATCATTGATTGTATGTTGTTTTACTCCACGTGTAACTCTGTGTTTTTGTATGTTGTCGAACTGCTTTGCTTTATCTTGGCCAGGTCGCAATTGTAAATGAGAACTTGTTCTCAACTTGCCTACCTGGTTAAATAAAGGTGAAATAAAAAATAAATAAAAATAAAAAGGACCTTCATATATAGTCAGTTTAACGGGCCAATGTTGACGTACCTGATGAGTCTGTGGGGGATTCCGAACCGGAGGACACCGTAGGTTTTTTGAACGGTCCCCCGGTCAGGGGGAAGGTGAGAACAGCAGCCGGGTCCACGCAATCCGTTGCCAAGCTACTGTGAACCGGAACAGCCGTGTCCATGGGCATCGTCACACACTGCGCCCTCCCGGGGGTGTTGATGCCAGCTCCCACCTGCTGCGGGGCCGGTTTGGTCAACCCCGACCCGGGACAGGAAGCGTGTCGCTCCCCGACAACTTTCTCCAGCTGTTTACCTGCCGAAAAGCTACTCCACATGCAATCCTGGATGATAATGGAGCTCAGGTTACCCAAAGCCTCGTCGGCGGAACTGAGTTTACACGGCACATCCTGGTCGTCATCTTGACCCAAAAACTGAGACACCCACTCGAGTTTGTCCCCCAGCGAAGGGCAGACCATCCCGAACCCGGCTGCCCCCTCCAACGTCCGGATAGGGGACATGGGCGGAGTCGGTACTAGCTCGAATTTCTTCCATATGTCCTCGCTGGGCGCAGTGGATTTAAAGAAATCCTCGTCCGGATCGTGGTCGTCGTAGAAGTAATGTTGATAACGGTCGTACTCCATCTCCCAGCCTGACTCATAGCGAGGAGCGGTGGTGGAGTTTATACCCGGCATCTAGAGGTCAGGGCAGTACACTTCTCCGTTATCTCCGTTATCAATAGCCTTACTGGGGACACAGACAGAGAGAGAGAGAGAGAGAGAGAGAGAGAGACAGAGAGAGAGAGAGACAGAGAGTACTGGGAATCAGCCTAGCACGTTACACTTGTGATAAACACATTATTCTGTTATGATACAACTATTGTGTTTCTGGCTATTTTACATCTGTTAATACCTAGTGGGGGAAGAAAAAAAAATACTTCTCAAATAAGGAAATGTGAGTTATCACGATTTATTATTAAAACACTGTCCTTTTATATAGATTTCTAATTGTATAGAACATGTCAAGTGACTTATGCTTTCTTGAAAAAAAAGTGTTGAAATGGCTATTTGGTCCTAGATTCGGTAATTATATTGCAACCAATTACCCCGTGAACAACCTTTAATAACTGCACCGAAGTAGAAGAAAAATAAATAACAGGCTACAACAACCTCGCAAATGATTGTTACCGCCATCGCCTCGCAACAGTGTACACGGAACTAAACAACTCCGTGTCCCAACATAGTTGCATTACCTAATACACCGGTGAAATAGATTCACAGTAGAATTTGGGGCTACTAGGATATAAATATGCCCCCCCCCCCCCCCCTTTAAAATTGTGGCCAAACCGATAAAAAAAAATCCCAAATAACGCAATAAAAATTAAAAAGTTGGTAAACATCTTCAAAACAACACTCACCGTTTTTACGGTAGACAACCAGCCGTTCTCACAAAGCATTGACAAGGAAGAGAGGAAATAAATCTAGCCTAAATAAAATGACCACAACAGTCGTATTTACAAGTCAAACTTCCGAAACACTGCGATGGAGGCTGTCTTCTATTAGTGGGCGTTAGTCTTCCGTCCAGGCAAGGGGGGGAAAATAACTAAATGTTGTCCTTTACGCGCTGGTGAAATGTAAGGAGCGTCTTGCGTCTTCTTCCTTAATTCCTATAATGAGTAGTCTAACCAACACCGCGAAACTAAATGACTCTCGATATAATTAGCTGTTGCTTCCAGTTGAATGCTCACTATTTGATTCCTGCGCACTAAAGTGTATGAGAAAGTAGACTACTAGGCTTATACTTCCCACAAGCCGTGACTTGGATAGAGTTAGTTCTGGATACAAGCTGACTGCTGCACCAGATCACCGGAAGAAGGAGAAGCTGTGATTTACATAAGAGGCGTTGGAGAGTGAGAAGGCTACGCCTACCGTTTAAAGGGACACAATCATTTCCAAGGAGGCCTTTTCCAACGCCGTCAAAATCACAAATGGGACCCAATTGGATAACAGGTAGTTCGTTATAAGACAGAGATTATTATAACCATGACATGGGCCGCATTTCACCTAAACAAGGGTAGGACTTTGCATATGTTGCAATAATACAAGTGTGTCCACTCACTATCTTATTGCTTGTGTGTATGTGTGTGTATGTGTGTGTGTATTTGTGTGTCTGTGTCTGTGTCTCTGTCTCTGTGTCTGTGTGTCTGTGTGTCTGTGTGTGTGTGTGTGTGTGTGTGTGTGTGTGTGTGTGTGTGTGTGTGTGTGTGTGTGTGTGTGTGTGTGTGTGTGTGTGTGTGTGTGTTATACCGGACATATGGCTGCGGTATCTGATGTCCTAAACAGCATACTATTTCTATGTGATCAATATCAGCCTTAACGATGTGAAAAGACCCCCAACTGTCTCTCAGTCGATAGGGAAGCAAAGCAAAGCGCTCTGCTAGGCCAAGTATATCTGATCAACAGCTGCTGATGGACAAACACACAAAACACAAACACACACACACACACACACACACAGCTGGTGTCAACTCACAGACAGACAGAAACACACATGCATGGTGGAAACTGGTATACTGTATGTGCTTTTAACTCACAAAAACACAGACCCATAAAGTTTGTTCGTTCTGCTACTTCTCTCCACCTAAAATCATACTTCGTAGGCTATTGTGGATTGTGAATCAGTAATGAGCGTATTATATACGGAACAACAATATAAACTCAACATTATATATATATATATATATATATATATAGTGGGGGGAAAAGTATTTGATCCCCTGCTGATTTTGTACGTTTGCCCGCTGACAAAGAAATTATCAGTCTATAATTTTAATGGTAGGTTTATTTATTTATTTATTTATTCAGTCAGCCCATTATCTATTGGATCTATCCCCTCTCAGTCAGTCCATTATCTACTGGCTCTATCCCCCTCTCAGTCAGCCCATTATCTACTGGCTCTATCCCCCCCTCAGTCAGTCCATTATCTACTGGCTCTATCCCTCCTCAGTCAGCCCATTATCTACTGGCTCTGTCCCCCTCTCAGTCAGCCCATTATCTACTGGCTCTATCCCCCCTCAGTCAGCCCATTATCTACTGGCTCTATCCCCTCTCAGTCAGCCCATTATCTACTGGCTCTGTCCCCCTCTCAGTCAGCCCATTATCTACTGGCTCTATCCCCCTCTCAGTCAGCCCATTATCTAATGGCTCTATCCCCTCTCAGTCAGCCCATTATCTACTGGCTCTATCCCCCTCTCAGTCAGCCCATTATCTACTGGCTCTATCCCCCTCTCAGTCAGCCCATTATCTACTGGCTCTATCCCCTCAGTCAGCCCATTATCTACTGTCTCTATCCCCCTCTCAGTCAGCCCATTATCTACTGGCTCTATCCCCCCTCAGTCAGCCAGTTATCTACTGGCTCTATCGCCACTCAGTCAGTCCATTATCTACTGGCTCTATCCCCCAGTCAGCCCATTATCTACTGGCTCTATCCCCCTCTCAGTCAGCCCATTATCTACTGGCTCTATCCCCCCAGTCAGCCCATTATCTAATGTCTCTATCCCCACTCTCAGTCAACCCATTATCTACTGGCTCTATCCCCCCTCAGTCAGCCCATTATCTACTGTCTCTATCCTCTCAGTCAGCCCATTATCTACTGGCTCTATCCCCCCCTCAGTCAGTCCATTCTCTACTGGCTCTATCCCCCTCTCAGTCAGCCCATTATCTACTGTCTCTATCCCCACTCTCAGTCAGCCCATTATCTACTGGCTCTATCCCCCCTCAGTCAGCCCATTATCTACTGTCTCTATCCTCTCAGTCAGCCCATTATCTACTGGCTCTATCCCTCCCTCAGTCAGCCCATTTATCTACTGGCTCTATCCCCCCTCAGTCAGCCCATTTATCTACTGGCTCTATCCTCTCAGTCAGCCCATTATCTACTGGCTCTATCCCTCCCTCAGTCAGCCCATTTATCTACTGGCTCTATCCCCCCTCAGTCAGCCCATTATCTACTGGCTCTATCCCTCCCTCAGTCAGCCCATTATCTACTGGCTCTATCCCCCCCTCAGTCAGTCCATTATCTACTGGCTCTATCCCTCCTCAGTCAGCCCATTATCTACTGGCTCTGTCCCCCTCTCAGTCAGCCCATTATCTACTGGCTCTATCCCCCCTCAGTCAGCCCATTATCTACTGGCTCTATCCCCTCTCAGTCAGCCCATTATCTACTGGCTCTGTCCCCCTCTCAGTCAGCCCATTATCTACTGGCTCTATCCCCCTCTCAGTCAGCCCATTATCTAATGGCTCTATCCCCTCTCAGTCAGCCCATTATCTACTGGCTCTATCCCCCTCTCAGTCAGCCCATTATCTACTGGCTCTATCCCCCTCTCAGTCAGCCCATTATCTACTGGCTCTATCCCCTCAGTCAGCCCATTATCTACTGTCTCTATCCCCCTCTCAGTCAGCCCATTATCTACTGGCTCTATCCCCCCTCAGTCAGCCAGTTATCTACTGGCTCTATCGCCACTCAGTCAGTCCATTATCTACTGGCTCTATCCCCCAGTCAGCCCATTATCTACTGGCTCTATCCCCCTCTCAGTCAGCCCATTATCTACTGGCTCTATCCCCCCAGTCAGCCCATTATCTAATGTCTCTATCCCCACTCTCAGTCAACCCATTATCTACTGGCTCTATCCCCCCTCAGTCAGCCCATTATCTACTGTCTCTATCCTCTCAGTCAGCCCATTATCTACTGGCTCTATCCCCCCCTCAGTCAGTCCATTCTCTACTGGCTCTATCCCCCTCTCAGTCAGCCCATTATCTACTGTCTCTATCCCCACTCTCAGTCAGCCCATTATCTACTGGCTCTATCCCCCCTCAGTCAGCCCATTATCTACTGTCTCTATCCTCTCAGTCAGCCCATTATCTACTGGCTCTATCCCTCCCTCAGTCAGCCCATTTATCTACTGGCTCTATCCCCCCTCAGTCAGCCCATTTATCTACTGGCTCTATCCTCTCAGTCAGCCCATTATCTACTGGCTCTATCCCTCCCTCAGTCAGCCCATTTATCTACTGGCTCTATCCCCCCTCAGTCAGCCCATTATCTACTGGCTCTATCCCTCCCTCAGTCAGCCCATTATCTACTGGCTCTATCCCCCCTCAGTCAGTCCATTATCTATTGGCTCTATCCCCCCTCAGTCAGTCCATTATCTACTGGCTCTATCCCCCCTCAGACAGCCCATTATCTACTGGCTCTATCCCCTCTCAGTCAGCCCATTATCTACTGGCTCTATCCCCTCTCTGTCAGACCATTATCTACTGGCTCTATCCCCCCTCAGTCAGTCCATTATCTACTGGCTCTGTCCCCCTCTCAGTCAGCCCATTAGCTACTGGCTCTATCCCCCCTCAGTCAGCCCATTATCTACTGGCTCTATTCCTCCCTCAGTCAGCCCATTATCTACTGGCTCTATCCCCACTCAGTCAGCCCATTATCTGCTGGCTATATCCCCACTCAGTCAGCCCATTACCTACTGGCTCTGTCCCCCTCTCAGTCAGCCCATTATCTACTGGCTCTATCCCCCTCTCAGTCAGCCCATTATCTACTGTCTCTATCCCCCTCTCAGTCAGCCCATTATCTACTGGCTCTATCCCCCTCTCAGTCAGCCCATTATCTGCTGGCTCTATCCCCCTCTCAGTCAGCCCATTAGCTACTGGCTCTATCCCCCTCTCAGTCAGCCCATTATCTACTGGCTCTATCCCCCTCAGTCAGTCCATTATCTACTGGCTCTATCCCCCTCAGTCAGCCCATTACCTACTGGCTCTATCCCCCTCTCAGTCAGCCCATTATCTACTGTCTCTGTCCCCCCTCAGTCAGCCCATTATCTACTGGCTCTATCCCTCCCTCAGTCAGCCCATTTATCTACTGGCTCTATCCCCCCTCAGTCAGCCCATTATCTACTGGCTCTATCCCCCTCTCAGTCAGCCCATTATCTGCTGGCTCTATCCCCTCAGTCAGCCCATTATCTACTGGCTCTATCCCCCCTCAGTCAGCCCATTATATACTGTCTCTATCCCCCTCTCAGTCAGCCCATTATCTACTGGCTCTATCCCCCTCTCAGTCAGCCCATTATCTACTGGGTCTATCCCCCTCTCAGTCAGCCCATTATCTACTGGCTCTATCCCCCCTCAGTCAGCCCATTATCTACTGGCTCTATCCCTCCCTCAGTCAGTCCATTATCTACTGGCTTTATCCCTCCCTCAGTCAGCCCATTATCTATTGGCTCTATACCCCAGCAGTCAGCCCATTTTCTACTGGCTCTATCCCCCCTCAGTCAGCCCATTATCTACTGGCTCTATCCCCCTCTCAGTCAGCCCATTATCTGCTGGCTCTATCCCCCTCTCAGTCAGCCCATTATCTACTGGCTCTATCCCCCTCTCAGTCAGCCCATTAGCTACTGGGTCTATCCCCCTCTCAGTCAGCCCATTATCTACTGGCTCTATCCCTCCCTCAGTCAGCCCATTATCTACTGGCTCTATCCCCCCTCAGTCAGCCCATTATCTACTGGCTCTATCCCCCCTCAGTCAGCCCATTATCTACTGGCTCTATCCCTCCCTTAGTCAGTCCATTATCTACTGGCTTTATCCCTCCCTCAGTCAGCCCATTATTTACTGGCTCTATCCCCCCATCAGTCAGTCCATTATCTATTGGCTCTATACCCCAGCAGTCAGCCCATTATCTACTGGCTCTATCCCCCCTCAGTCAGCCCATTATCTACTGTCTCTATCCCCCCAGCAGTCAGCCCATTATCTACTGGCTCTATCCCCCCTCAGTCAGCCCATTATCTACTGGCTCTATCCCTCCCTTAGTCAGTCCATTATCTACTGGCTTTATCCCTCCCTCAGTCAGCCCATTATCTATTGGCTCTATACCCCAGCAGTCAGCCCATTATCTACTGGCTTTATCCCTCCCTCAGTCAGCCCATTATTTACTGGCTCTATCCCCCCTCAGTCAGCCCATTATCTACTGTCTCTATCCCCCCTCAGTCAGCCCATTATCTACTGTCTCTATCCCCCCTCAGTCAGCCCATTATCTACTGGCTCTATCCCCCCTCAGTCAGCCCATTATCTACTGGCTCTATCCCCCCTCAGTCAGCCCATTATCTACTGGCTCTATCCCTCCCTTAGTCAGTCCATTATCTACTGGCTTTATCCCTCCCTCAGTCAGCCCATTATTTACTGGCTCTATCCCCCCATCAGTCAGTCCATTATCTATTGGCTCTATACCCCAGCAGTCAGCCCATTATCTACTGGCTCTATCCCCCCTCAGTCAGCCCATTATCTACTGTCTCTATCCCCCCAGCAGTCAGCCCATTATCTACTGGCTCTATCCCCCCTCAGTCAGCCCATTATCTACTGGCTCTATCCCTCCCTTAGTCAGTCCATTATCTACTGGCTTTATCCCTCCCTCAGTCAGCCCATTATCTATTGGCTCTATACCCCAGCAGTCAGCCCATTATCTACTGGCTTTATCCCTCCCTCAGTCAGCCCATTATTTACTGGCTCTATCCCCCCTCAGTCAGCCCATTATCTACTGTCTCTATCCCCCCTCAGTCAGCCCATTATCTACTGTCTCTATCCCCCCTCAGTCAGCCCATTATCTACTGTCTCTATCCCTCCATCAGTCAGCCCATTATCTACTGGTTATATCTCCCCCTCAGTCAGTCCATTACCTCTTGGCTCTGTCCCCCTCTCAGTCAGCCCATTATCTACTGGCTCTGTCCCCTTCTCAGTCAACTGGCTCCCCCCCCCACCCTCAGTCAATCCATTAACCACTGACTCTATTCATCCCCCTAACCTGCATTTCCCCCCTCCTATCAACAATTGTCCCCCTTTCTCAATCTCTCCATCCCTTTTCCTTCACCCAAATGTCTGAGATGTTGAGCTGACAGGAAATAGAGAGACTTAAGAGTTATCTCTCCTATTCCCCTGAGGGAGCTACAATAGATAAAGACAGACTTATTGCTGAAGACCTGAATAGAGTGATGCTACAATCTCTCTCCCTCTTCTTTCTCTTTCTCTTTCTCTCTCTCTCTCTTTCTCTCTCTCTCTCCCTATTCAATTTGAATTTAATTACATTTAAGGGCTTTATTGGCATGGGGAAATAAAGCAAGTGAAGTAGATAATAAACAAAAGTGAAAAATACAATTAAAAAGAACAGTAAATCTTACACTCACAAACCCTCTTTCTCTCTCTCTGTCCTCACTCTCTCTCTCTCTGTCTCTCTCTCTTTCTCTCTCTCTCTCCCCTCTCTCTCTCTCTTTCTCTCTCTCTCTCTGTCTCTCTCCGTCTCTCTCTCTCTCTGTCTCTCTCTCACTCTATATCTCTCACTCTGTCTCTCTCTCACTCTGTCTCTCTCTCACTCTGTCTCTCTCCTCTCTCTCTCTGTCTCTCTCTCTCTTTCTCTCTCTCCGTCTCTCTCTCTGTCTCTCTGTCTGTCTCTCTCTGTCTCTCTCTCTGTCTCTGTCTCTCTCTCACACTCTATATCTCGCACTCTGTCTCTCTCTCACTCTCTCTTTCTCAATTCAATTCAATTGAAATTTAAGGGACTTTATTGGCATGGGAAACATTCAGTTGATGCTGGAAGTTTACATACACCTTAGCCAAATACGTTTAAACTCAGTTTTTCACAATTCCTGACATTTAATCCTTGTAACAATTCCCTGTCTTAGGTCAGTTAGGATCACCACTTTATTTTAAGAATGTGAAATGTCAGAATAATATTAGAAAGAATGATTTATTTCAGCTTTTATTTCTTTCATCACATTGCCAGTGTGTCAGAAGTTTACATACACTCAATTAGTATTTGGTAGCATTGCCTTAACATGGTTTAACTTGGGTCAAACGTTTCAGGTAGCCTTCCACAAGCTTCCCACAATTAGTTGGGTGAATTTTGGCCCATTCCTCCTGACAGAGCTGGTGCAACTGAGTCAGGTTTGTAGGCCTCCTTGCTCGCACACGCTTTTTCAGTTCTGCCCACACATTTTCTTTGGGATTGAGGTCAGGGCTTTGTGATGGCCACTCCAATACCTTGACTTTGTTGTCCTTAAGCCATTTTGACACAACTTTGGAAGTATGTTTGGGGTCATTGTCCATTTGGAAGACCCATTTGCGACCAAGCTTTAACTTCCTGACTGATGTCTTGAGATGTTGCTTCAATATATCCACATAATTTTCCTTCCTCGTGACGCCATCTATTTTCTGAAGTGCACCAGTCCCTCTTGCAGCAAAGCACCCCCACAACATGATGCTGCCACCCGTGCTTCATGGTTGGGATGGTGTTCTTCAGCTTGCAAGCTTCCCCCTTTTTCCCCGGTTTTGGAGCAGTGACTTCTTACTTGCTGAGCGGCCTTTCAGGTTATGTCAATATAGGACTTGCTTTGCTGTGGATATAGATACTTTTGCAGGTCCTTTGCTGGTGTTCTGGGATTGATTTGCACTTTTCTCACCAAAGTACGTTAATCTCTAGGAGACAGAACGCGTCTCCTTCCTGAGCGGTATGACGGCTGCGTAGTCCCATGGTGTTTATACTTATGTAATATTGTTTGTACAGATGAACGTGGTACCTTCAGGCATTTGGAAATTGCTCCCAAGGATGAACCAGACTTGTGGAGGTCTACAATTTTTTCTGAGGTCTTGGCTGATTTCTTTTGATTTTCCCATGATGTCAAGCAAAGAGGCACTGATTTTGAAGTTAGGCCTTGAAATACATCCACAGGTAGACCTATAATTGACTCAAATTATGTCATTTTCTGGAATTTTCCAAGCTGTTTAAAGGCACAGTCACCTTAGTGTATGTAAAGCATTTCAGCCCTGCCACAAAAGGACGAGCTGACATCATGTCAGTGATTCTCTTGTTAACCGCTATGGGCCAGTGGGACGCTTGCGTCCCACCTACTCAACAGCCAGTGTAATCCCGTGGCGCGATATTCAAATACCTCAAAATGCAAAAACTTCAATTTTTCAAACATATGACTATTTTACACCATTTTAAAGACAAGACTCTCGTTAATCTAACCACACTGTCCGATTTCAAAAAGGCTTTACAACGAAAGCAAAACATTAGATTATGTCAGCAGAGTACCCAGCCAGAAATAATCAGACACCCATTTTTCAAGCTAGCATATAATGTCACATAAACCCAAACCACAGCTAAATGCAGCACTAACCTTTGATGATCTTCATCAGATGACAACCCTAGGACATTATGTTATACAATACATGCATGTTTTGTTCAATCAAGTTCATATTTATATTAAAACCAGCTTTTTACATGTGACTAGCATGTGACTAGCATTCCCACCGAACACTGCCGGTGAATTTACTAAATTAATCACAATAAACGTTCACAAAAAACATAACAATTATTTTAAGAATTATAGATACAGAACTCCTCTATGCACTCGATATGTCTGATTTTAAAATAGCTTTTCGGTGAAAGCACATTTTGCAATATTCTAAGTAGATAGCCCGGCATCACAGGGCTAGCTATTTACATTTACATTTTAGTCATTTAGCAGACGCTCTTATCCAGAGCGACTTACAGTAGTGAATGCATACATTTCATAAATGTTTTCCCCCGTACTGGTCCCCCGTGGGAATCGAACCCACAACCCTGGCGTTGCAAACACCATGCTCTACCAACTGAGCCACACGGGACCACCCAGCAAGTTTAGCACTCACCAAAGTCAGATTTACTATAAGAAAAATGTTATTACCTTTGCTGTTCTTCATCAGAATGCACTCCCAGGACTTCTACTTCAATAACAAATGTTGGTTTGGTCCCAAATAATCCATTGTTATATCCAAATAGCGGCGATTTGTTTGTGCGTTCAAGACACTATCCAAATCAAAATCTAATCTAATTTATTTATATAGCCCTTCGTACATCAGCTGATATCTCAAAGTGCTGTACAGAAACCCAGCCTAAAACCCCAAACAGCAAGCAAAGCATGTGAAAGAAGCACGGTGGCTAGGAAAAACTCCCTAGGAAAAACTCCCTAGAAAGGCCAAAAACCTAGGAAGAAACCTAGAGAGGAACCAGGCTATGAGGGGTGGCCAGTCCTCTTCTGGCTGTGCAGGGTGGATATTATAACAGAACATGGTCAAGATGTTAAAATGTTCATAAATGACCAGCATGGTCAAATAATAATAATCATAGTAGTTGTCGAGGGTGCAACAAGCACGTCCGGTGAACAGGTAAAGGGTAAATAAGGGTGACGAGCATGGCGCATTTCGTGACAAAAAAATCTCTAAATATTCCATTACCGTACTTCGAAGCATGTCAACCGCTGTTTAAAATCAATTTTTATGCCATTTTCTCGTAAAAAAGCGATAATATTCCGACCGGGAAAGCGTGTATACGTACAAAGAGAGAGAAAATAAAAACATCTCGTGCACGAGCCTGAGTCTCAGAGTACTCTGACCAGCCACTATCCAAACGCGATAATGTGTTTCAGCCTGGGGCTGCCTCGATATCCTTCAGCTTTTTCCCGGGCTCTAAGAGCCTATGGGAGCCGTAGGAAGTGTCACGTTAGAGCAAAGATCCTCAGTCTTCAATAAAAAGAGCCAAGATGAACAACAATTTGTCAGACAGGCCACTTCCTGTTCAGAATCTACTCAGGTTTTTGCCTGCCATATGAGTTCTGTTATACTCACAGACACCATTCAAACAGTTTTAGAAACTTTAGGGTGTTTTCTATCCAAAGCCAATAATTATATGCATATTCTAGTTACTGGGCAGGAGTAGTAACCAGATTAAATCGGGTACGTTTTCTATCCGGCCGTGTCAATACTGCCCCCTAGCCCTAACAGGTTAAAGGCACAGTCAACTTAGTATATGTAAACTTCTGACCCTTGTATTGTGATACAGTGAATTATAAGTGAAATAATCTGTCTGTAAACAATTGTTGGAAAAATGACTTGTGTCATGCACAAAGTAGATGTCCTAACCGACTTGCCAAAACTATAGTTTGTCAACAAGAAATTCGTGGAGTGGTTGAAAAACGAGTTTTAATGACTACAACCTAAGTGTATGTAAATGTCATGTTCGTGTGTGTAGGTGCAGGAGAAGTCAGGCGCAGGAGAAACCAAGTTGGTTAATATGGAGTATTTAAATAAAAAACCAACTCCAAAACCAAAGTACAAATAAAATGGGTAAAGGATACCCGTCGCACACCGATACACAAACCCACGTAACATAACATACAAACAATCACCGACAAGGACATGAGGGGAAACAGAGGGTTAAATACACAAGTAATTAATGGGATTGGAAACAGGTGTGATGGAAGACAAGACAAAACCAATGGATAATGAAAAACTGATCAATGATGGCTAGAAGACCGGTGACGTCGACCACCGAGCACCACCCGAACAAGGAGGGGCATCAACTTCGGGAGAAGTCGTGACAGTAAACTTCAGATTTCAACTGTATGTTTACATACATGAAGGGCACTTTTTGGCATTTGCTCTATGATCGATGAAAAACTCCACATTACTCCACATTACTAGACGTCCGCGAATGTTTGTAAAATTCGCCGACGGCGGCGGGCCGTGCACCGGGGCAGATCTTCCGGGAAGTCATCGAACGAAGTCTCTCGGACATTTGGTTTCCGTTTTATAGAATTTTCACATTTTGGTCATTTTTCCGCTGTCACGGTAAATTCCAGCAGATGGCGAATAGAATCTTATTGCAAATGTACAAAACATCACCAATCACGACATGGCCATTACTCCTAAATGGAAAAGACTTCGAAGACGAAACTTGGTGAGCATAGGTTAGGCATAATGGTCAGTTAGCCCCAAACAAGATGGCATCGAGGCCTCAACGCTTTTTGAGTTAAGGCCATTTTTCTGTGATTAAATGTCAAAAACAAAAAAAGAGCTCTAATTTGACCGCTTCAAGTCAAAGTACATGAACCTACGGTGTCAGGAAAAAAAGAACCAGACATTTATCTATCATAATTTAAGAGAAATCGTACAATGTACAATTGGTGATTCTCAAAGAAATGTGTTTTTTTCCCCAAAAAGTTACCGATCCAGTTGCGGCATGTTCAGACGAATCCGTTTAGGTGGGTTTCGGAACTTTACGTGATTTCTGTGATTTTCTGAAATAACACTCAATCATTCAACCCTCTGTAAATTAGTCAGTTCTTAAAACCTGTTAGGGACAGACGTTCCGCTAGCGGAACGCCTCACCAATATCCAATGGTATAGAGTGGCGCGAATTACAAATACGTAAAAAATGCAAAAACTTCAATTTTTCAAACATATGACTATTTTACACCATTTTAAAGACAAGACTCTCCTTTATCTAAACACGTTGTCCGATTTCAAAAAGGCTTTACAACGAAAGAAAAACATTAGATTATGTCAGGAGAGTACCCAGACAGAAATAATCACACACCCATTTTTCAAGCTAGCATATATGTCACAAAAACCAAAACCACAGCTAAATGCAGCACTAACCTTTGATGATCTTCATCAGATGACACTCCTAGGACATTATGTTATACAATACATGCATGTTTTGTTCAATCAAGTTCATATTTATATCAAAAACCAGCTTTTTACATTAGCATGTTTTGTTCAGAACTAGCATACCCACCGAAAACTTCTGGTGAATTTACTAAATTACTCACGATAAACGTTGACAAAAAACATAACAATTATTTTAGGAATTATAGATACAGAACTCCTTCATGCAATCGCAGTGTCCGATTTTAAAATAGCTTTTCGGTGAAAGCACATTTTGCAATATTCTGAGTAGATAGCCCGGCCATCATGGCTAGCTATTTTGACACCCACCAAGTTTGGCACTCACCAAACTCAAATTTACTATAAGAAAAATTGGATTACCTTTGCTGTTCTTCATCAGAATGCACTCCCAGGACTTCTACTTCAACACCCAATGTTGTTTTGGTTCCAAATAATCCATACTTATATCCAAATAGCTCTGTTTTGTTTGTGCGTTCAAGTCACTATCCGAAGGGTGACGCGCCGGCTTTTTCGTGACAAAAAAATTCAAAATATTCCATTACCGTACTTCGAAGCATGTCAAACGCTGTTTAAAATCAATTTTTATGCGATTTTTCTCGTAAAATAGTGTTAATATTCCAACCGGGAGACGTTGTATCCGTTCAAACACTGAAAGAAGAAAATGGAGTCATCACATGCACGCGCGCGCCAGTGTCATTGTTCTCAGAAGTACCACTCTCCAAAACCCCTACTGTTTTTCGCCCAGAGACTGCAGAGTTATCATTCCACATCCTGGCGCCTTCTGAGAGCCAATGAAAGCCTTAGAAAATGTCACGTTACAGCAGAGATCCTGTATTTTTGGTAAAGAGGCTACAGAAGGCCAAAAAATGGTCAGACAGTGCACTTCCCATATAGAATCTTCTCAGGTTTTGGCCTGCCATATGAGTTCTGTTATACTCACAGACACCATTCAAGCAGTTTTAGAAACTTTAGGGTGTTTTCTATCCAAATCTACTAATTATATGCATATTCTAGTTTCTGGGCAGGAGTAATAACCAGATTAAATCGGGTACATTTTTTATCCGGCCGTGAAAATACTGCCCCCTATCCCAAACAGGTTAAAGTAAAGACTTAACTCAAAATTCTGTAAGAGCCTACCCCAAGGAGGATATGTGTTCATTTTCAGCTTCCTGTGTAAACCGGAAGTGCCTTAAATTGGGGTCATAGGGGCTTTTTCGAAGGGTTAAAAAAGTCACATCTTTACAAAACTTCAAATGTGTGATTAGGCAACCCTCATGAACTGTAAATCAGTTATTTATCCCAACAGATGTCAAAGAAAAAACTCTCACACACACACAGCAAGGATGGAGTGTGGGGCTTAGAGACACACAGAGCCTGCAATAGTTATCTTTGTTCGAACTGTCAAAGAACCGTCCGACCTAGAGCTCTGAAACTTTACAAATCTGTTCTAGAGCTCAAGTCGATAGTGCGTTGTGAGTTATGTGGCTCTAGAAGGTTCTCAGACCGTGAGACAGCCTCGTACATTTGCAATAATTTCAAATCATTTTGACCATTACGAAAGTTATGACATTTAGAAAAGTCCCAGAGTCACAAGACTAGGTGCATTGAAACCGCCTCGGCCCATAGAGACGGACCCCAACGTTTCTGTCCAATAGCTCATTCAAGGACCCCGTAGCAACGCCCGGAAAATGTGGATTTTCAGCACCAATTAAGGTCGTTGCTCGGGTACCGAATGACCTATCGAGCCGAAACTCGGGATTCGGGGTCACCTCACATACGCCTACACATAATGTCAGAACTGGACCCACAGCTAGAACGTAACTACGTGTTTTACGTTTTTATTATGGTTTAAACTGAAGGCGATGTGAATTATGGGCCTGCACTGAAATATGTGATAGTTGGTTTCTAAACAAGTTGGAAAAAGTGGGTGTGGTGTCAGTTTGTATCAGTTTGGTGTCAGAATGATATCTAATTGACTGATGGACGGTGACTTGCTGGCTAACTTTTGTCCATTTGCAATATGTTTAAACAGTGATAGACCATCACCAAATTGACATTCTGAAATCAACACCAACGAGCAATGGAGAGGAACCAGAATCACTGCCTGGCCATCCCAAGTTCATCGGGCCAGAGAATTTCGCATTCCTGCAGTTTTTTTGAGCATGTCAAATTCGTGATGGTAAATGGCCATTGAAACATATTGCAAATGGTCAGCCGGGTCCCTGGTGATTGGAACGGGTTATCAGAGCACAATTTGAAAATGTTTTTTAAAGTCTTTAGGGGGTGCAAGGGGTCCACGGTTGAGTAGGGAGCACCCCCCACCGGTGCCCATCCAATAGGGGGCGCCCGTAGTCATTTTGGACATTTTTCAAAAAATCGTAAAAAAAATGACAGTCCCACTTCTCTCATGTCACCATCGAGCGATAGAGAGGAACCACTATCACTGCCTTGCCATCCTGAGTTCATCGGGCCAGTCAATTTCACATTTCTGCAGTATTTTTGAGCATGTCAAATGCGTGATGGTAAATGCCCATTGAAACGTATTGCAAATGGACAGTACATTTGCAATAAGATTCAACAGTAAAAAAACATCACCAAATGGGACATGATGAAATCAACACAATGAGCGAATGGAGAGGAACCACTATCACTGCCTGGCCATCCAGAGTTCATCGGGCCAGTCAATTTCACATTTCTGCAGTATTTTTGAGCATGTCAAATTCGTGATGGTAAGTGCCCATTGAAACATATTGCAAATGGACAGCTGTGCACCTGGTGATTGGAATGGGTTACCAGGAGCACATTTTTAAAATGTTTTTTAATGCCTTTAGGGGGGAGCAAGGGGTATACAGTTGTGTAGGGAGCACCCTCCCACCCATGAACATTCAATAGGGGGCGCGCGCCCCTGGTCATTTTGGACATTTTTCAAAATTGTAAAAAAAATAACAGAGTCCCACTTCTCCCTCATCATTCATGACAAATAGACCATCTAGGTTGATTCATGGCTTAACATAGTGCTATATATCATTTGGGCAGTATAAATGCCATTTGGACATGGTTCACTGACTTTTGGGTTTGGAAACTGACTTCCTATGATCGTACATGGCAAATGGACATAACATCCTGATTTGGCACGTTCAATACTTTCATATTGCATTTGGACATTTCTTATGGCATTTGGCAATGGTTCACTGACTTTTGAATTCCTATGATATCATATTGCAAATGGACAAAACATCCCGATTTGGCACTTTCAATACTTTCATATTGTATTTGGACATTTCTTATTGCATTTGGCAATGGTTCACTGACTTTTGACTTCAACTTTTGACTTCCTATGAAATCATATTGCAAATGGACAAAACATATGCCTTATGGACAATTTAAAAATATATATATGACAAAAGTATGTTCATACAGATATTATACATGTATAATTGACAAAGAAATCTAAAGATTTTTCAAAAACGGTCCCAATATCACCCCCTTAAAAAAGTGCTACGTTTTTGAAAAAAAATCTAATTTTCAAAATTTGACTCTTGGGTCTTGACTTGATGTGCATTTGCAATATGAAAATCTACCGTGGAGCGCGCTCGCCATCTATTGGATTTTTGCTGTGTGACACTTGGCATTTGCCATATGGCATTTGCAATATGTTTTGAATGAAACGGTGTCCATTTCAGTGGTATTGTACATCTTGTATATGTTTTGTATGGTGCCAATAAGATCCCATTCATTTTTGTCCATTTCAGGGGGGTCTTCCCTTACATTGCCAAAGTGAAGTAGACAATAAACTAAAGTGAAATAAACAATAAAAAATGAACAGTAAACATTACTCTCACAAAAGTTACAAAAGAATAAAGACATTTCAAATAGCATATTTATATCTCTACTCTCTCTCTCTCACACTCAAGCATTTGGCAGGAGGTTAGGAAGTGCATCTCAGTTTCCACCTCATTTTGTGGGCGGTGTGCACATAGCCTGTCTTCTCTTGAGAGCCAGGTCTGCCTTTGGCAGCCTTTCTCAATAGCAAGGCTATGCTCACTGAGTCTGTACATAGTCAAAGCTTTCCTTAAGTTTGGGTCAGTCACAGTGGTCAGGTATTCTGCCACTGTGTACTCTCTGTTTAGGACCAAATAGCATTCTAGTTTGCTCAGTTTTTTTGTTAATTCTTTCCAGTGTGTCAAGTAATTATCTTTCTGTTTTCTCATGATTTGGTTGGGTCTAATTGTGTTGCTGTCCTGGGGCTCTGTGGGGTGTGTTTGTGAACAGAGCCCCAGGACCAGCTTGCTTAGGGGACTCTTCTCCAGGTTCATCTCTCTGTAGGTGATGGCTTTGTTATGGAAGGTTTGGGAATCACTTCCTTTTAAGTGGTTGAATAATTTAACGGCTCTTTTCTGGATTTTGATCATCAGTGGATGTTGGCCTATATCTACTCTGCATCAATAATTTGGAGTTTTACCTTGTACACAGAGGATATATTTGCAGAACTCTGCACACCTGCACACCTCAATTAGGGTGTGCATGGTGAAAACGGGGTCTGTCGTACAATAATTTGGTAAAAAGCCAATTTGACATTTGCTCAGTACATTGTTTTCGCTGAGGAAATGTACGAGTCTGCTGTTAATGATAATGCAGAGGATTTCCCCAAGGTTGCAGTTGATGCATATCCCACGGTCAAATTTATTGAGGTCAAATTTATCTCCACTTTTGTGGATTGGGTGTGATCAGTCCTTGGTTCCAAATATTGGGGTAGATGTTTAAGTATAGCCAATTGAAATTTGTGGTCTGTATATTTTGATCATTTCATTTAGGATACCATCAACCCCACAGGCCTTTTTAGGTTGGAGTTTTTTTCTGTAGTTAATTCAATGTAATTGGAGAATCCAGTGTTTTCTGGTAGTCTTTAATAGTTGATTCAAAGATTTGTATTTTATCATGTATATGTTTTTTCTGTTTGTTCTTTGTTATAGAACCAAAAAGATTTTTGCATTCTTCATCAAACCATTTGTCATTATTCATTTTCTTAGGATGTCTGCAACGACATTTTTTATAGATTTGATTGTGAAGCTGAGAGGTCAAATATACTGTTTAGGTTTTCTACTGCCAAGTTTACACCTTCACTGTTACAGTGAACCATTTTGTCCAGGCAATTGTCTAGAAGGGATTGAATTGTCACGGATCCCCCCCCAGTACTACTGCTCATTCCGTTCACCAGCTCTGCAGGTCTACTCTGGCCTTCTGAACTGGATCATTACCACAAACCCCGGACTGTCTTGTCTCATTACGCACACCTGGTTCCCATTCCCCTTGATTAGTATGTGTATATATGTGCCCTCTATTCCCCATTGTCCTTGTCGGTTATTGTTACCTGTGCTGTTGTATCGGCTTCCATGCTATGTGTTATTGTTTTACGGGTCTCGTCCCGTCTATTATTTAGAGGTTTACACCTCGCTCTTTTGTTTGGGTGGAGAAAATAAAAACCCCCTATTAAATATTCCTGCGCTTATCTCCGATCATTAAACATTGTGACAAATTTATTGTTGCCTAATTGTTTTTTTGGTAGATTTCCACTCTACTTTCCTTCCATCTATAGCATTTCTTAATATTATTCAGTTCCTTTGGCTTTGATGTGTCATGATTGAGCATAGCTCTGTTCAAGTAGAATGTGATTTTGCAGTGATCTGATAGGGGTGTAAGTGGGCTGACTGTGAACGTTCTGAGAGACTCTGGGTTGAGGTCAGTGATAAAGTAGTCCACAGTACTACTGCCAAGAGATGAGCTATAGGTGTACCTACCATAGGAGTCCCCTTGAAGCCTACCATTGACTATGTATATACCCAGTGTCCGACAGAGCTGCAGGAGTTGTGACCCGCTTTTGTTGGTTATGTTGTCGTAGTTCTGTCTAGGGGGGCATATGGGAGAGGGAATGCTGTCACCTCCAGGTAGGTGTTTGTCACCCTGTGTGCTGAGGGTGTCAGGTTCTTGTCCAATTCTGGCATCCAGGCTGCATCACATTAGGCCGTGATTCAGAGTCCCATAGGGCGGCGCACAATTGGCCCAGCGTCGCCCGGGTTTGGCCCGGATTTGGCCCGAGGTAGGCCGTCATTGTAATAAGAATTTGTTCTTAACATGAGATCCTCTGTCAATGGTGTGCGTACTGGGAGCGGAGTCAGGTGTGTGTGTACTGGGAGCGGAGTCCGGTGTGTGTGTACTGGGAGAGGAGTCAGGTGTGTGTACTGGGAGAGGAGTCAGGTGTGTGTACTGGGAGAGGAGTCAGGTGTGTGTGTACTGGGAGAGGAGTCAGGTGTGCGTACTGGGAGCAGAGTCAGGTGCAGGAGAGCAGAGAGTTGTGAACAGGCACACACTTTATTTAGGCAGGAGAACCAACAGACGGACACCACTGCGTCGAAACCTCCATCCAATATGCCAAAGTGCAAAAACGCGCAAACAGTCACAATAATAAAGTACAAACAAATAAACATACCTTGTGATATAAAACACGGAATAAACGCACAGCAGAAATAGCGAGTCAAAAATGACACGTAACACGAAACAATCACACACAAAGACATGAGGGGGAACAGAGGAATAAATACATGTAGTGTGATTGGGGAATGAAAACCAGGTGTGCAGGGAACAAGACAAAACAAATGGATAAATGAAAAATGGAGTGGCGATGGCTAGAAAGCCGGTGACATCGATCGCCGAACGTCGCCCGAACAAGGAGAGGAGCCGACTTCGGCGGAAGTCGTGACAGTACCCCCCCTTAATCTAACCACACTGTCCGATTTCAAAAAGGCTTTACAACGAAAGCAAAACATTAGATTATGTCAGCAGAGTACCCAGCCAGAAATAATCAGACACACATTTTTCAAGCTAGCATATAATGTCACATAAACCCAAACCACAGCTAAATGCAGCAATAACCTTTGATGATCTTCATCAGATGACAACCCTAGGACATTATGTTATACAATACATGCATGTTTTGTTCAATCAAGTTCATATTTATATCAAAAACCAGCTTTTTACATTAGCATGTGACTAGCATGTGACTAGCATTCCGACCGAACACTGCCGGTGAATTTACTAAATTACTCACGATAAACGTTCACAAAAACCATAACAATTATTTTAAGAATTATAGATACAGAACTCCTCTATGCACTCGATATGTCTGATTTTAAAATAGCTTTTCGGTGAAAGCACATTTTGCAATATTCTCAGTAGATAGCCCGGCATCACAGGGCTAGCTATTTAGACACCCAGCAAGTTTAGCACTCACCAAAGTCAGATTTACTATAAGAACATTTTTATTACCTTTGCTGTCTTCGTCAGAATGCACTCCCAGGACTTCTACTTCAATAACAAATGTTGGTTTGGTTCAAAATAATCCATAGTTATATCCAAACAGTGGCGTTTTGTTCATGCGTTCAAGACACTATCCGAAAGGGTAAATAAGGGTGACGAGCATGGCGCAATTCGTGACAAAGAAATTCTAAATATTCCATTACCGTACTTCGAAGCATGTCAACCGCTGTTTAAAATCAATTTTTATGACATTTTTCTCATAAAAAAGCGATAATATTCCGACCGGGAATCTGCGTTTAGGTAAACAGACGAAAGAAAATAAAGCATGGGGTCGACTCGGGCACGCGCCTAAGCCCATAGTACTCTGATCGGCCACTTGCCAAAAGCGATAATGTGTTTCAGCCAGAGGCTGCCTCGATATCGTTCAGCTTTTTCCCGGGCTCTGAGAGCCTATGGGAGCCGTAGGAAGTGTCACGTTAGAGCAAAGATCCTCAGTCTTCAATAAAAAGAGCCAAGATGAAACACAACTTGTCAGACAGGCCACTTCCTGCATGGAATCTTCTCAGGTTTTGGCCTGCCATTTGAGTTCTGTTATACTCACAGACACCATTCAAACAGTTTTAGAAACTTTAGGGTGTTTTCTATCCAAAGCCAATGATTATATGCATATTCTAGTTACTGGGCAGGAGTAGTAACCAGATTAAATCGGGTACGTTTTTTATCCGGCCGTGTCAATACTGCCCCCTAGCCCTAACAGGTTAACGAGAGTCTTGTCTTTAAAATGGTGTAAAATAGTCATATGTTTGAACAATTGAAGTTTTTGCATTTTTGAGGTTTTTGAATAACGCGCCACGGGATTACACTGGCTGTTACGTAGGTGGGACGATTTCGTCCCACATATCCTAGAGAGGTTAATGCGCAGCTCCAGCGGCACGCCGACACCGGTCTCGGGGACGACCCGGAGGGCGAGGCACAGGGCAATCCGGCCGGCGACGGTGGAATTCCCGCAGCAGTTCAGGCACCAACACATCCGCCACCGGAACCCAGCACCCCTCCTCCGGACCATACCCCTCACACTCCACGAGGTACTGAAGGCCCCTCGCCCGACGCCTTGAATCCAGGATGGAACGGGCGGAGTACGCCGGGGCCCCCTCGATGTCCAGAGGGGGCAGAGCAACCTCCCGCACCTCAGACTCCTGGAGCAGACCAGCCACCACCGGCCTGAGGAGAGACACATGGAACGAGGGGTTAATATGGTAATCGGGGGAAGCTGTAACCTGTAACATACCTCGTTCACTCTCCTCAGGATTTTAAATGGCCCCACAAACCGTGGGCCCAGCATCCGGCAGGGCAGGTGGAGGGGCAGGTTTCGGGTCGAGAGCCAGACCCGGTCCCCCGATGCGAACACCGGGGCCTCACTGCGGTGACGGTCCTCGCTGGTCTTTTGGCTCAGCGCGGCCTGCTGGAGGTGACCATGGGCGGCTTCCCATGCCTCCTTCGTGCGCCTGAACCAATCGTCCACCGCAGGAGCCTCGGTCTGACTCTGATGCCACGGTGCCAGAACCGGCTGGTACCCCAATACACACTGAAAGGGGGAGAGGTTAGCGGCGGAGTGGTGGAGCGAGTTCTGCGCCATCTCTGCCCAGGGCACGAATGCCCGCCCACTCGCCCGGCCGGTCCTGGCAATAGGACCGCAGAAACCTGCCCACATCCTGGTTCACTCTTTCCACCTGCCCATTACTCTCGGGGTGGAAACCTGAGGTAAGGCTTTTTGAGACCCCCAGATGTTCCATGAACGCCCTCCAGACTCTCGAAGTGAACTGGGGACCTCGATCAGACACTATATCCTCAGGCACCCCGGACGCCCGACGGGACACTGGAGGGGAGCAGGCTCTGTACGCAATGCCTGCTCAATGTCTGCGTCTAGCTCCCACACGACCGGCGCTACCAGGCAGGAGGCCGGGAGAATGGGAGTCTGATCCATGGGCCGCTCCTCTGTGTCATACAGCCGGGACAGTGCGTCTGCCTTCACATTCTGGGAACCTGGTCTGTAGGACAGGGTAAACACAAAACGGGTAAAGAACATGGCCCAACTTGCCTGACGAGGATTCAGTCTCCTAGCTGCCCGGATGTACTCCAGGTTGCGGTGGTCAGTACAGATGAGGAAAGGGTGTTTAGCCCCCTCTAGCCAATGTCTCCACGCCTTCAAAGCCTTAACCACAGCCAACAGCTCCCGGTCCCCCACATCATAGTTCCGCTCCGCCGGGCTGAGCTTCTTCAAGAAGAAAGCACAGGGGCGGAGCTTCGCTGGCGTGCCCGAGCGCTGAGAGAGCACGGCTCCTATCCCAGCCTCGGACGCATCCACCTCCACTATGAACGCCAAAGAGGGATCCGGATGAGCCTGCACGGGAGCCGAGGTAAACAGAGCTCTTAGGTGCCCAAAAGCCCTGTCCGCCCACTGCAGACGTACAGGACCCCCCTTCAGCAGTGAGGTAATGGGAGCAGCCACCTGGCCAAAACCCCGGATGAATCTCCGGTAGTAATTGGCAAACCCTAAAAATCAATGCACCTCCTTTACCGTGGTGGGAGTCGGCCAATTTACGCACGGCTGCAATGCGGTCACTTTCCATCTCCACCCCTGATGTGGAAATGCGATACCCTAGGAAGGAGACGGCCTGCTGAAAGAACAGGCATTTTTCAGCCTTGACGTACAGGTCATGCTCCAACAGTCGTCCAAGTACCTTGCGCACCAAGGACACATGCTGGGCGCGTGTAGCGGAGTATATCAGAATGTCATCGATATACACCACTACACCCTGCCCGTACAGGTCCCTGAAAATCTCATCTACAAAGGATTGGAAGACTGATGGAGAATTCATCAATCCGTACGGCATGACGAGGTACTCATAATGCCCTTAGGTAGTACTGAACGCCGTCTTCCACTCGTCTCCCTCCCGGATACGCACCAGGTTGTACGCACTCCTGAAATCCGGTTTAGTGAAGAAGCGCGCCCCGTGCATTGACTCAATCGCCGTGGCAATAAGAGGTAGCGGGTAACTGTATCTCACCGTGATTTGATTGAGACCTCAATAGTCAATGCATGGGCGCAGACCTCCATCCTTCTTCTTCACAAAAAATAAACTCGAGGAGGCGGGTGAAGTGGAGGACCGAATGTACCCCTGACGCAGGGATTCGGAAACATATGTCTCCATAGCCACCGTCTCCGCTTGCAACAGGGGATACACATGACTCTTGGGAAGTGCAGCGTCTATCAGGAGATTTATCGCACAATCCCCCTGTTGATGGGGTGGTAATTGAGTCGCCTTCTTTTTACAGAAGGCGAGAGCCAAATTGGCATACTCTGGGGGAATGTGCACGGTGGAGACCTGGTCTGGACTTTCCACCGTGGTAGCACCAACGGAAACCCCTACACACCTCCCCGAGCACTCTCGCGACCACCCCGTGAGAGCCCTCTGTTGCCAGGAAATGGTGGGGTTATGACGAGCCAACCAGGGAAGGCCTAGTACCACAGGAAACGCAGGAGAGTCAATGAGGAAGAAACTAATTCTCTCCTCGTGACCCCCCTGCGTCTCCATGGCCAGGGAGATGGTGGCTTCCCTGATTAACCCGGATCCTAATGGTCGACTATCTACAGGGAAAGGTCTAACCAGAGGAATAATGGGGATCCCTAAACTAAGGGCTAACGCTCTGTCGATAAAGTTCCCAGCTGCGCCTGAATCGACGAGTGCCTTATGCTGGGAATGTGGAGAAAACTCAGGAAACAAACAGGTACAAACAAGTGGACAACAGAGGACTCTGGATGCGAGTGGTGCAGACTCACCTGGGATGACGCCAGAGTGCCCTGCCTGCTGCCTCAACTCCCAGAGGGACCAACCCGGCACCGACCGGCAGTGTACCCTCTGCGGCCACAGATGGTGCACGTGAAGGCCCCTCCTCCAGCCTCCTTACGCGCAGCCCCTCCCAGCTCCATGGGCACCGGAGCGGGAGTGCTGGAAGATGGAACCGACAGAGCCCCCTCTGGATGTCCACCAGTGACCAGCAAATTATTCAACCGGATGGACAGATCCATCAGTTGGTCAAAGGTGATGGTGCCATCCCTGCAGGCCAACTTCCGTCGGACGTCCTCGTGCAGGCTGCATTGGTAGTGGTCGATGAGGGCCCTGTCATTCCATCCTGCTCCGGCGGCCAAGGTCTGGAATTCCAGTGTGAACTCCTGTGCGCTCCTCATCCCCTGCCTCAAATGGAAGAGCCGTTCCCCCGCCGCTCTCTCTTCGGGTGGAAGAGAGAGCGGTCGGTTGCGCTGGTCGAGGCGCTGGAGAGACTTCCTGTCTCTCCCAGCGGTCCATGGTTTGGACAACGTGATCCATCATGGCACCGAGATGATGCAGCATTGCTGAGTGTTCCTGGATGCGCTCCTCGACTCCTCTGACCGGGGTACCTGCTCCTGCTGACTCCATGGTGGGTGTGTGATTCTGTCAATGGTGTGTGTACTGGGAGCAGAGTCAGGAGCAGGAAAGCAGAGAGTTGTGAACAGGCGCACACTTTATTTAGGCAGGAGAAACCAACAGACGGACGCCACTGCGTCGAAACCTCCATCCAATAACCTCCATCCAGAGGAATAAATACATGTAGTGTGATTGGGGAATGTAAACCAGGTGTGCAGGGAACAAGACAAAACAAATGGATAAATGAAAAATGGAGCGGCGATGGCTAGAAAGCCGGTGACGTCGACCACCGAACGCCGCCCGAACAAGGAGAGGAGCCGACTTCGGCGAAAGTCGTGACATCCTCTCTAATCTTTAGAGGAATGTGGTTCTGAATATAATCGGCAACATCTCCACCACTGGCATTTCTATATTTTCTGTAAATGTTATAACCTTGTATTGCTACAACTGTATCATCAAAGGTATTATCTAAGTGAGTTTCAGTCAGAATATGAATGTAATCTGTTACTAGCAAATTCTTGATTTCATGAACCCTGTTTCTTTACCTACATATGTTAACGTGGGTTATTTTGAGCACTTTTCTTCCGGGATGCTTACTTGTTTTCATTGCTTTACTGGGAAGCTTAGCAGAAGTAGATATGCTCATGTTATTTATGTTAGTGCAGGGTGAGCTGCTCACACCACCTCAGTGCTAACAGTATAAATATGGTTCATAGGCACATGATTACTGCATACAATAGCTGTAGGATCAGCAGAGGCATTCAGGACAGTTAGAGGGACATGAATTAGGTTAATTACATTTTGTCTACCATCGCCCCCAGTGTAATGTACATTTGCTGAAGCATTATGACAACTCAGTGTCACAATGGTAGGGATTAACCCCTGTGCGACATCCAGCGAAAAATCATATCGCCATTAGCATAACAAAATGTAATAATTTTTTTTTTCATTTTTTTTTTCAAATTATATCGTTTTATAGATACACCTCTCCTGAATCGAACCACGTTGTCCGATTTCAAAAAGGCTTTACAGCAAAAGCAAAACATTAGATTATGTTAGAGGAGTATATCGTAAAAGTAGCCACATAGCCATTTTCCGACCAACCACATGCATCACAAATAACAAAAAAACAGCTAAATGCAGCACTAACCTTTTACAAACTTCATCAGATGACACTCCTAGGACATCATGTTACACAATACATGAATTCTTTTGTTCGATAAAGTTCATATTTATATATAAAAACAGCATTTTACATCGGCGCGTAACGTTGACTAACTATTTTCCCTCAAATGCATCCGGTGAAACAGTGCTACAATTTACTAAATTACTATTCGAAAACATTTTTAAAATGTAATATTGTCATTCTAAGATTTATAGATGAATATCTCTTGAAAGCACCTGTAATGCCAGATTTAAAAATAACTTTACTGGGTAATCACACTTTGCGATAAAAGGGGATGCGATACTCAGAACAATAGGCTAGCAATAGCAATAGGCTAGCCATCTTGGAACAATTGCATATCACATCTAGTCTTGTATACTATTGTCAATAATCCCTTACCTTTGATTATCTTCATCCTTAGGCACTTTCAGGAATCCCAGGTCCACAACAAATGTATTTTCGTTCGAAAAAGTTAATCCTTTACGTCCCAATAGCTTGTACTTGTTAGCGCGTTCTGAAGGCTTCACCAAAAGTTCCGACGTGCGTGGGGCTACTCTTTCAACAAAATGCATTTTTTTCTTATTTAGGTTCGTTCAAACATGTCAAACGTTGTATAACATAAATCTGTAGGGCCTTTTTCAACGAGAGCTCCAATAAGATTCGAGGGGGACGATTGCATTGTGTTTCAAAACGTTTCGAAAGGGGAGGGTAACCAGGGGCGCCGGCGTCATAATGGTGATGGCCCTCTCCGTGTGACCACGTTCCACAGCGTGTCATTCTGTCAGTTTTCACAGTAGGAGACTCAAATCACTTTGTAAAGACTGGGGACATCTAGTGGAAGCAATAGGAAGTGCTCAATGAACCATAGCTCACGGTGTGATTAATAGGCAACGTGATGAAGTTGAGTTCGCAATTCAGAATTCCACTTCCTGTTTCGATCTGTCTCGGGGTTTTGACTGCCATATGAGTTCTGTTATACTCACAGACACCATTCAAACAGTTTTAGAAACTTTAGGGTGTTTTCTATCCACAAGTATTAATTATATGCATATCCTAGCTTCTGAGTTTGAGTAGTAGGCCGTTTAAAATGGGCACAATTCTTTTTCCAAATGCGCTGTGGCGCCCCCTATCCTAGGCGACCGTCAAGAGCTGGGCTTGGGTCGTTGATAAGTCATTGTCTCAATGAAGCCTTATAAAGCTGTGAAAGGATCCAGGAACCTGGTAGGGTAGGGATTAACTGAGCTGGGCTTGGGTCATTGATAAGTAATTGTCTCAACGCAGCCTTATAATGCTATGAAAGGATCCAGGAACCCAAATTATTTGGGTGGATCTCATCCTCCTTATAAAGTGTGTTTTGTTTCCAAATGGTATCGAAATTGTCAATAAAAGTTACACCCATTGAGCTGCAATAATCACGTAACCAGTTGTGAAGAGAAAGAATCCTGCTAAATTAGTCAATGACACGATTCAGAGATGGCACAGGGCCAGATATGATGGGGCTTTTATTAGTGTCTAGCAGAGAGTCAATCAGCTCTTTGAAATCCAGTTTCAACTATTCAGAGCTGCCCTTCATAATGTCATTAAAACCCACATGAACTACGATAGAATCGATTTCCATGTACTGACGTAGCTTAGTAATGTCATTCACTCGAACAGTCACATTTCTTACCATGGAGCTGCTCAAAATAACGGCTGGTGAGAAGGACGAGGAAATCCGCCCACACCCACGCTTCACAGGATTCGGAAAACCCTTTATGGATAACTTGTGCCCGTTGTTCCCGGCGCCTGGTGCAGTCCTCCAACAGATGGAGGAGCCCCGCTCAATCCAGAGCAGGGACGGAAGGTTGCCGACGCCGACTTCGAAATCATAGGAGTAGGCACAGCGGCTGCAGACACAGGTAACCCCTAGCAACGAAGGTGCAGGAAGATCAGGCTCCAGAACGGCTAAACTATTCGGTGTTTGTATCCGCTCCGGGCCTCTCGTTGGGAGTGTAGGCTGCTATGCGCGAGGCCGCTGTCTTCAGCTTCCACGGCTCGTGACACGCGACCATCGTTTATTACCTTGCTCCTCTTGCTGTGATCTTTTGACTCTGCTATCAGATGAGGGAGGAGAGGCAGGAGATTGCTCCCCTTGCGAACAAACTCCGGGCAACACAGGCCAGTCGGATAATGACAAACGACAAGACGGAGATGCATCCAACAAGCGCGAACGCCGTCCAGCCACCGGCGTCGAAAATGTGAACATTCCACTCTCCCCAGTTTGTTATGTAGGCTGGCATCCTGCGTGATCAAGGAAGACACCTCAAGCCTATACTTCTCGGCAAGCAAACAATTGCAGCATTGGAACTCTGAGTGATCCGGTTTGTCCCGAAACAAAGTGTAGTAGATACAGCTCCTACAATGCTGGGACCATTAGTTTATTTCTCCAGACAACGAGGGCTCCACTGCAAAACTCATCTGGTATCAACTTTGTTAGTTTGATAGCTAGCATCTTAGCGTCTCTGTTAAGCGGGCTTCGACCTGTCAGCTGTTAACTCTAACCGCGATTGTGGAATCCACGCATAAAAACCAAGTTTGGTACTTGTATTTAATGAATATTGGTTTTGTTTTAATCAAAAATAACAAATTGAGTGTTTCCAGCATACAGTATTCAGCTGCGCACTCTGATGGCGTATGTGTCTCGGATGAAACTTGGGAGGAAATCAGGGAACATGAAATTTTGGAGTAGATTGTTGGAGTCTGCTATTGATGATAGTGCAGAGGATTTTTTTTCAAGATTGCTGCTAAAGCATATTCCATGGAAATTTTTGGGGTCAAATTTGTCTCCACTTTTGAGAGAGAGAGGGACTTGTAAGGTCTACACCTGTTGTATTCGGCGCGTGTGACAAATAACATTTTGATTTGATAAAGAGAATTGAATCTATGGTTAGGAACTACTTATTTTCCGTCAGATGTCCTGACTTTGTCAGCTGGCCCTGGAAGCACCAGGGTTGGACCTCCTTACAGGGATGGAAATGAAGACAACCCGCTAGCCAGACACTAGTACTTTTCAAACCTAGTAGAACATATTCAACCGTTGTTTGGAGAATGTTCTAGGGAATGTTGCAGAGAATGTTCTAGACAATGTTCCAGAGAATGTTCCAGAAAATGTTCCAGAGAATGATTTAGAGAATGTTCTAGAGAATGTTCCAGAGAATGTTCTAGAGAATGTTCCAGAGAATGTTCCAGAGAATGTTCCAGAGAATGTTGCAGAGAATGTTGCAGAGAATGTTCCAGAGAATGTTCCAGAGAATGTTCCAGAGAATGTTCTAGAGAATGATTTAGAGAATGTTCCAGAGAATGTTCTAGAGAATGTTCCAGAGAATGTTCCAGAGAATGTTCTAAAGAATGCTCTAGAGAATGTTCTAGAGAATGCTCTAGAGAATGTTCCAGAGAATGTTCTAGAGAATGTTCCAGAGAATGTTCTAGAGAATGTTCTAGAGAATGTTCTAGAGAATGTTCCAGAGAATGTTCCAGAGAATGTTCTAGAGAATGATTTAGAGAATGTTCCAGAGAATGTTCTAGAGAATGTTCCAGAGAATGTTCTAGAGAATGTTCTAAAGAATGTTCCAGAGAATGTTCCAGAGAATGTTGCAGAGAATGTTCTAGAGAATGTTCCAGAGAATGTTCCAGAGAATGTTCCAGAGAATGTTCCAGAGAATGTTCCAGAGAATGATTTAGAGAATGTTCCAGAGAATGTTCCAGAGAATGTTCCAGAGAATGTTCCAGAGAATGTTCTAAAGAATGCTCTAGAGAATGTTCTAGAGAATGCTCTAGAGAATGTTCCAGAGAATGTTCTAGAGAATGTTCCAGAGAATGTTCTAGAGAATGTTCTAGAGAATGTTCTAGAGAATGTTCCAGAGAATGCTCTAGAGAATGCTCTAGAGAATGTTCCAGAGAATGTTCCAGAGACTGCTCCAGAGACTGCTCCAGAGACTGCTCCAGAGACTGCTCCAGAGAATGTTCCAGAGAATGTTCCAGAGACTGCTCCAGAGACTGCTCCAGAGACTGCTCCAGAGACTGCTCCAGAGAATGCTCCAGAGACTGCTCCAGAGACTGCTCCAGAGACTGCTCCAGAGAATGTTCCAGAGAACGTGACCATGGCTGTCTACCAGCCTGGCTGGCCAGTGCCCAACATCCTTACATTTCATCCCTAGACACCTAGAGACTCTTTAGGTCAGAAAAGTCAGGATGTGATTCTCAGTCTGTGACCCAGATGATGTTATTGTGGAAAGAAGAGGAAAATGTAATATTGTAGACAAACATGCCTTTGTGCTTTGTAGTCCACTGGAACATTCCAAGCCAGAACTCATTGTCCTT